>NC_088883.1:18330652-18336312 GCF_032884065.1 Artemia franciscana | reverse complement strand
GGGCGGCGCGAAGCGCCACGCCAACAGCTAGTATAGATATATATAAAAATAAGTTGTCTGTCTGTCTGTGGATCAGGTGACGTCATGTTTCTGTGTCGGCTGACGTCATGAAATTAGTTGTCGTCATTTTTGCTTTGACGGTGACGTCATTCAAGATATTTAAGACATATGTTCACGTAGAAATCTATTAATGTTTAAGTTTACGATGACTGATGAGCTTACCATGGCAAAAGCCGATTGAAGATGCTCAAAGAGTTTATGCCAAAAACCTCAAAGAGAAACTACAGACTGGAACACCCGGACACAAATCACGACCGGGACACAGGGAATATAAATGACGGCCGGGACACAGGGACACAACTACAACGGGGACGCGGGGGCACAGGCGGGATATATAAAATGACGACCGGGACACAGGGAATATAAATGACGACCGGGACACAGGGACACATCATTAGAATAATGAGGTATAATCTGAATACGGATTGTTTTTCCCATGGACAATTATATGTTGCATGTTCAAGAGTCAGTAAACCTGACAATCTATTTATATCCACAGACAATGGGACAGCGAAGAATGTTGTATATTCGCATGTTTTACGTAGTTAAAAACATATATTTATATCTATATCTATTCACAGGTGGGACACCGGGACACAACTACAATGGCGCGTAACTAATATGGCGCTTAACGACTTACGCGCGCGGGGGGGGCTTGGGGGGCGCGAAGCGCCCCACCAACTAGGTGTTGGGTGGCGCGAAGTGCCACCCCAACAGCTAGTATCTATATATATAAAAATAAGTTGTTTGTCTGTTGACTGACGTCATGTTTGTGTGTCGACTGACGTCATTATAAGGATTGAGTATTATGCCGTCATGAAGTTGTTTGTCGACTGACGTCATGTTTGTCGACTGACGAAATTACAGACCGGGACACCGGGACAGAAATGACGACCGGACACAGGGAATATAAATGACGACCGGGACACTCAAAGAGAAATTATAGACCGGGACAAAATGACGAGCGGGGAAACCGGGACACAGGGAATATAAATGACGACCGGGACCCTCAAAGAGAAATTACAGACTGGACACCGGGACACAAATGACGACCGGGATACAGGGAATATAAATGACGACCGGGACACAGGGACACAACTACAATGGGGACGCCGGGGGACACAGGGGGATATATAAATGACGACGGGGACAGGGAATGTTCTATTAGTAATTACCATCAACAAAGCTCAAGGGCAATCATTAGAATAATGAGGTATAGATCTGAATACGGATTATTTTTCACATGGACAATTATATGTTGCATGTTCAGAGTCGGTAAACCTGACAATCTATTTATATGCACAGACAATGGGACAGCGAAGAATGTTGTATATTCGCAAGTTTTACATAGTTAAAAACACACATATATATATATTATATACTAGCTGTTGGGGTGGCGCTTCGTGCCACCCCAACACCTAGTTGGTGGGGGCGCTTCACGCAACCCCCCCCAAGCCCCCCGCGCGCGTAAGTCGTTACGCGCCATATAGTTACGCGCCATTGTAGTTGTGTCCCTATGTCCCACCTATGAATATAGATAGATATATATATATATATATATATATATATATATATATATATATCTATATATATATATATATATATATATATATATATATATATATAAATATAATATATATATATATATATATATATATATATATATGGTTTTAACTACGTAAAACTTGCGAATATACAACATTCTTTGCTGTCCCCATTAGTCCTTTGCATATAAATAGATGTGTCAGGTTTACCGACACTTGAACATGCAACATATAATGGTCCATGGGAAAACAATCTGTATTCAGATCTATACCTCATGATTCTAATGATTGCCCTTGAGCTTTGTTGATGGTGATTGCTAATCGACCATTCCCTGTCCCGGTGTCACGGTCGTCATTTATATCCCCTGTTTCCCAGCGCCACCCCAGACACCTAGTTGGTGGGGGCGCTTCGCGCCCCCCCCCAAGCCTCCCCGCGCGCGTAAGTCGTTACGCGCCATAATAGTTACGCGCCATTGTAGTTGTGTCCCTATGTCCCACCTGTGAATATAGATAGATATATATATATATATATATATTTATATATATATATATAATATATATATATATATATATATATATATATATATATATATATATATATATGGTTTTAACTACGTAAAACTTGCGAATATACAACATTCTTTGCTGTCCATTGTCTTTGCATATAAATAGATTGTCAGGTTTACCGACTCTTGAACATGCAACCTATAATGGTCCATGGAAAACAATCTGTATTCAGATCTATACCTCATGATTCTAATGATTGCCCTTGAGCTTTGTTGATGGTGATTGCTAATCGACCATTCCCTGTCCCGGTGTCCCGGTCGTCATTTATATCCCCCTGTTTCCCCCGGTGTCCCCGTTGTAGTTGTGTCCCTGTGTCCCGGTCGTCATTTATATTCCCTGTGTCCCGGTCGTCATTTGTATCCCGGTGTCCCGGTCTGTATATACATTCGTTTTTTAGTTTTGTTTTTCTCCTTTATTTTTTTCCTTTTTTTTTTCTTTTTTAGTTTATTTAGATTTTTAGATTTTTTCGTTTTTTTTATTAGTTTTTAGTTTTTTTTTCTTTTAGTTTTTTTGTAGTTTTTACCTTCTTTTTAGTTTTTTTTTTTTACTTATGTCCTGGTCGTCATTTATACTCCCTGTGTCCCGGTGCTTTGTATTGCTAATCGAACATTCCTTTTGTCCTGGTCGCTTTCTCTTTGAGTGTCGTCATTTATTTTTTTCTTTTTTAGTTCTTTTAGTTTTTACCTTTTTTAGTTTTTTTTAGTTTTTTAGATGAAATTTTTTTTAGTTTTTTCCTTTTTTTTTCTTTTTAGTTTTTTTATTGGTTTTTACCTTTATTTTAGCTTATTTTTCAGTTTTTTCCTTTTTTTTAGTTTTTTTTTATTTTTTATTTTTTTTAGTTTTTTACCTTTTTTTAGTTTTTTTAGTTTTTTTAGTTTTTAGCTTTTTACTTTTTTTATTAGTTTTTTTAGTTTTTGTTTTTTTTAGTTTTTTCCTTTGTTTTTTTTTTTCAGTTTTTTTTTAGTTTTATTTTATTGGTTTTTTACCTTTATTTTAGCTTATTTTTCAGTTTTTTCCTTTTTTTTAGTTTTTTTTTTAGTTTTTTAGTTTTTTTTTTAGTTTTTTACTTTTTTTAGTTTTTTTAGTTTTTTTAGTTTTTTAGCTTTTTTATTTTTTTTTATTAGTTTTTAGTTTTTTTTTTTTGTAGTTTTTGCCTTTTTTTAGTTTTTTTAGTTTTTTAGCTTTTTTTATTAGTTTTTAGTTTTTTTTGTAGTTTTTGCCTTTTTTTAGTTTTTTAGTTTTTTAGCTTTTTTATTTTTTTTTATTAGTTTTTAGTTTTTTTTTTGTAGTTAGTTTTTTTAGTTTTTTACATTTTTTAGTTTTTTTAGTTTTTTTAGTTTTTTAGCTTTTTTATTTTTTTATTAGTTTTTAGTTTTTTTTGTAGTTTTTGCCTTTTTTTAGTTTTTTTAGTTTTTTAGCTTTTTTATTAGTTTTTATTTTTTTTGTAGTTTTTGCCTTTTTTTAGTTTTTTTAGTTTTTTTAGCCTTTTTTATTTTTTTTATTAGTTTTTAGTTTTTTTTGTAGTTTTTGCCTTTTTTTTAGTTTTTTCAGTTTTGACGTCACCTGATCCAGTTTTTTCAGGTGACGTCACCTGATCCACGATCCACAGATCCACAGACAACTTATTTTTATATATATAGATATATATATATATATATATATATACTAGCTGTTGGGGTGGCGCTTCGCGCCACCCCAACACCTAGTTGGTGGGGGCGCTTCGCGCCCCCCCCCAAGCCCCCCCGCGTGCGTAAGTCGTTACGCGCCATATTAGTTACGCGCCATTGTAGTGTGTCCCTATGTCCCACCTGTGAATATAGATATATATATATATATATATATATATATATATATATATATATATATATATATATATATATATATATATATATATATATATATATATATATATATATATATATATATATATATATTATATATATATATATATATATATATATATATTATATCATACTATATATATATATATATATATATATATATATATATATATATTATATATATATATATATATATATATATATATATATATATATATATATATATATATATATATATATATATATATATATACATATATATATGTTTTTTAACTACGTAAAACTTGCGAATATACAACATTCTTTGCTGTCCCATTGTCTGTGCATATAAATAGATTGTCAGGTTTACCGACTCTTGAACATGCAACATATAATGGTCCATGGGAAAACAATCCGTATTCAGATCTATACCTCATGATTCTAATGATTGCCCTTGAGCTTTGTTGATGGTGATTGCTAATCGACCATTCCCTGAGTCGCCATCGTCATTTATATATCCCCCTGTGCACCCCGGCGTCCCCTTTGTAGTTATGTCCCTGTGTCCCCGGTCGTCATTATATTCCCTGTGTCCCGGTCGTCATTTGTGTCCCGGTGTTCCAGTCTGTGATTTCTCTTTGAGTGTCCCGGGCGTCATTTATATTCCTTGTGTCCCGGTCGTCATTTATATCACCCTGTGCCCCCCGGCGTCCCCATTGTAGTTGTGTCCCTGTGTCCCGGTCGTCATTTATATTCCCTGTGTCCCGGTCGTCATTTGTATCCCGGTGTCCCGGTCTGTATATACATCGTTTTTTAGTTTTGTTTTTCTCCTTTATTTTTTTCCTTTTTTCTTTTTTTTCTTTTTTAGTTTATTTAGATTTTTAGATTTTTTAGTTTTTTTATTAGTTTTTAGTTTTTTTGTAGTTTTTACCATTTTTTAGTTTTTTTAGTTTTTTTTTTTTTACTTATGTCCTGGTCGTCATTTATACTCCCTGTGTCCCGGTCGTCATTTGTGTCTCGGTGCTTTGTTGATTGCTAATTTATATTATATTTATATTTATATTTTTTATATTTATTAATATTTTTTTAGTTTTCTTTTTCTCTTATTTTTCAGTTTTTTCCTTTTTTTAGTTTTTTCTTTTTTAGTTTTTAGTTTTTTTGTAGTTTTTACTCTTTTTTAGTTTTTTTAGTTTTTTTAGTTTTTTAGCTTTTTTAGTTTTTTTATTAGTTTTTAGTTTTTTTTTAGTTTTTGCCTTTTTTAGTTTTTTCAGTTTTTTTTAATTTTTAGTTTTTTACCTTTTTTTAGTTTTTTTTTAGTTTTTTAGCTTTTTAGTTTTTTTTCTTTTTAGTTTTTTTTGTAGTTTTTACCTTTTTTAGTTTTTTTTTCTTCTTTTTGTATTAGTGTGAAATAATTCAGACGTCATATGCGGACAAACACGACGTCACTCGACAGACAGACAGACAGACCATAACCCACAAACAACTTATTTTTATATATATTTATTCATATTTTTTTAGTTTTCTTTTTCTCTTTTATTTTTCAGTTTTTTTCCTTTTTTTAGTTTTTTTCTTTTTTAGTTTTTAGTTTTTTTTAGTTTGTTTACCTTTTTTTAGTTTTTTTTTTAGTTTTTTTAGTTTTTTAGCTTTTTTAGTTTTTTTATTAGTTTTTATT
>NC_088883.1:18160652-18325652 GCF_032884065.1 Artemia franciscana | reverse complement strand
GTGTGTGTGTGTGTGTGTGTGTGTGTGTGTGTGTGTGTGTGTGTGTGTGTGTGTGTGTGTGTGTGTGTGTGTGTGTGTGTGTGTGTGTGTGTGTGTGTGTGTGTGTGTGTGTGTGTGTGTGTGTGTGTGTGTGTGTGTGTGGTGTGTTGCTTTTGGAATCAACAAAGTTGGCCTATTATCTATTTGTTGTGTTTCTCATTTTCTATTTTTGCTCTGAATTTCAGTGTCTAAATAATGACCACTTTCTATTTTCTTGTTTTATTTTACTGCATTTAAGTCCGCTTTATTTCATTTTGTTGATGTTCTAGTTCTTTGTTTTGTCTTTTTATTTAGCGCTGAAGACTCCATGGAGTTTCAAAGTCAAAATGTCCGGGGTATATTTTTATTTCATGAGTTCAACTACGATTAAATAAAAAAAAAAACAAGTTTTTTAACTGCAAGTAAGGAGCGACATTAAAACTCAAAAAGAACAGAAATTACTCTGTATATGAAAGGGGTTGTCCCCTCCAAAACGCCTCGCTCTTTGTGCTAAAGTTTGACTCTGTCGCAACTCTACCTTTTAAAACAATAAAAAAACTTTAGCGTAAAGAGCGAGGCGCTGCGGAGGGGACAACCCCTTTCATATACGGAGTAATTTCTGTTCGTTGTAGGTTTTATTGTCACTCTTTACTTGCAGCTATAAAAACTTGTTTTTTTTAATTAATTTCTGAATGTTTTTGAATTAATGCATGTTTTGATTTTGGCTTACCGCACATGAATAATTGAAACAAAATTTGCATAATATTTTTTTTTTCTAAATGGCTTTCTCATAGTTTTTATTGGATGATTTCGATTTAAAAAAGGGTGGGGGAGGGGGCCTAGTTGTCCTCCAATTTTTGTCTACTTAAAAATGCAACTAGATTTTTTTAATTTTTTAATGAAAGTTTTTGTCAGTAACAAATATGCAAACTTTACGAATGAACTTAGGTAACGAACTTCTATATTTGTGTATTTTTATTACGTATATGAGTGGTTTCCCCTCGTCAATACCTCGCTATTTACACTAAAGCTTGAATTTTATCCAAAATCTTTAAGAATGACCCTTGAATCACAAAGGCCGTAGAATAAATGGTTGAAATTAATAAAATACTTTAGCGTAAAAAGCAAGGTATTGTGGAGGAGACGGACCCCTTTTTATACGTAATATTTTATGTTCATTTTAAGTTTTAATGGTATTCATTACTTCCAGGTGAAAAAATTTATTCATTTTCTCATTGTATATTTTTATACAATACTAGAAAATCCAGTGCCTCTTCATTGAAATTCTCTTCCTTCATGATACATTCTTCCATGAAAAGATCTTCCCACTTAGCCCCCTCTTCTGACCAACTCCACCCCAATGCGAAAAAGTACCGCTGAGAACGTCTGTGTACTTCGTAATAACCATTACTATATGTAAACAATGGTCAAAGTTTGTAACTTGCAGCCCATCCCCCAGGGATTTTGGTTGATTAAATCGTCCCCAAAGATATATTTATTAACAGAATGACAATTTCAAATTTATAACCGGTGACTTGGGGGAAAATGAGCTTTGGAGGAGGCCTAGGTGCCCTCCAATTCTTTGTTCCCTTAAAAATGGAATTTAAAACTTTTAATTTCTGTTAGAATGAGCCCTATCGCAGTATTCTAGGACCACCGGGTCGATATGATCATCTCTGGGAAAAAAATAGACAAAATAAACACGCATCCGTGGTCTGTTTCTGGCAAAAAATACAAAATTCCACATTTTTGTAGATAGGAGTTTGAAACTCTTATTAAAGATTTCACTGACACGCTGAATCTAATGGTGTGATTTTCATAAGGATTCTATGACTTTTAGGGGGTGTTTCCCCCTATTTTATGAAATAAGGCAAATTTTCTCATGCTCTTAACTTTCGATGGGTAAGACTAAACTTTATGAAATTCATGCATTTAACATTAGCATTAAAATGCGATTCTTTATTTTATTCCAGATTTGTTTTTCCATTGTTTTGTTTTTATTGTTTTGTTTTTATTTTTGTTTCCATTGTTTATTATTTGTTTTTCCACTCACTACTCTTGTTATTTCTCTATCAAATAATTATCATACTTTCTGTGTCAAATTGGTCTTGAAAGTGTTATCTGATCTTCCACAATAATAATAAAGTGAATTAAATTTAGTTGGATAGCATTGGGACCTAATATCTCGAAATTTGACGTTCTACACATGATCCCCATGAAGGCTATGTCCTTCAAAAATCATCATAGGCATATAAGTGCACCTACAACGAAATTAGATGAGAATTATTTTTTTTTTGTTCCCCTTCCCGGATCCAGTCTCTTTGAGAACGACTTATTTTTAAGGTTTCTAAATCAATAAGTTAGTAGTGCTGTTCAAGAGGAGAATGATTTAACTTTAATATTGATACTGATCAATAAATATTTTTGTTAGATATCACAGTATAGCCATTGGGCACTTCGTGGAAATGATACAGCGAGATTTTCAGTCATTTTGGACCGCAAAACAGCAAATATTCGCCCAATAAGGGGGAAAATGGTACCAAGTGAAAATGTTGAAAAAGCAAATCGATTCAACATTTTTCCAAAAATATATGTTTCCGGTCAAGTTTTTGTATACTGCTGAGCAATGAACCATTTGTTCTTAAAGTTTTGATCTCTGCTTTCTCCTTGAAAGTGCCAGCAATTATACAAAATTTCCGGTTTATCTTTCAATTTTTAATTTCAGTCCCTTCCTCAAAACCCTGGATCCACAGTTGACTAGCATCGAAAGACTCTATGTCTGAACTATAGTATTTATTTTTAGTATTCTTATCGTCTAGGTTGAAGTTTTAAATATATATATATATATAACTAAATACTTTGAATTAGCCGTTTGCATTAAAGTAAGTGCTACTAACGTGTAATGTCAACAATAACTAAGACGGTCAATCAGTTTATATTGTGTAGCACATAAATGTTTTTATACTTACTATTATTTAGTGAAATTTTCTATTGCTTTTCTTAACAGGGATTCGCTAAGAAAGAAAAAAACTAAAAAACAAATAGAGAGAGAGAGAGAGAGAGAGAGAGAGAGAGAGAGAGAGAGAGAGAGAGAGAGAGAGAGAGAGAGAGAGAGAGAGAGAGAGAGAGAAGAGAAGAGAGAGAGAGAGAGAGAGAGAGAGAGAGAGAGAGAGAGAGAGATACAGAGACAGAGAGAGAGTCGGAGAGAGACAGAGTGAGAGAGAGAGAGAGAGAGAGGGGTATTGTTACAGGTTCATATATTTTGCGTATAGTTCACTACTTTTGTTGAAGCTCCCCTGTCCCCAGTCCCGAAAAAAATTAGAAAATAACTTGTAAGCCACGGACTTGCTCTCGATACCTTTTTTTTCGTATTAGCATTAAAACTAAAAACGAAGTGTAATTTTTTCTTGTATTTGTCATATTTTTAATTAAAAGCAAGTGTCCATGACGCGCAAACCTTTTGCGTCTCGTGAATATCAAACAGTTCGAGGTAACGAAGTGTAGTAGGCGACCCGGCTCAATAGTAAACGAAACTCTAAAAAAGGGAATTTTTATGCTAAAAGATACATCAAAAGAATTGGATTTTCATGCTGATTTTAAATATATAAGATTTCTCAAATTTAGTCTTTGTCATCAAAAGCTACGAGCCTGAGAAAATTTGCCTTATTTTGGAAAGTAGGGGAAAACACCCCCTAAAAGTCATAGAATCTTAACGAAGACCACACCATTGCATTCAGCGTATCAGAGAACCCTATAACAGAAATTTCAAGCTCCTATCTACAAAAATGTGGAATTTCGTATTCTTTGCCAGAAGACAGATCATGGGTGCGTGTTTTTTCTTCTTTTTTTTTCCAGGGGTCATCGTATCGACCAAGTGGTCCTAGAATATTGCACGAGGGCTCATTCTAACGGAAATGAAAAGTTCTAGTGCCCTTTTTAAGTGACCGAAAAAATTGGAGGGCACCTAGGCCCCCTTCCACGCTCACTTTTTCCCAAAGTCAACAGATCAAAATTTTGAGATAGCCATTTTGTTCCGCATAGTTGAAAACAATAAGAACTATGTCTTTGGGGATGACTTACTCCCCCCAGAGTTCCTGGGGGAGGGGCAGCAAGTTACAAGCTTTGACCAGTGTTTACACACAGTAATGGTTATTGAGAAGTGTACAGACGCTTTCAGGGGGATTTTTTTGATTTGGGTGTGGGGTTGAGGGGAGGGTGCTATGTGGGAGGATCTTTCTTTGGAGGAATATGTCATGGGGGAAGAAAAATTCAATGAAAAGGGCGCGAGATTTTCTAGCATTACTATAAAAAAAATGAAAAAATAAACATGAAAAAGTTTTTTTCAATTGAAAGTAAGGAGTAGCATTAAAACTTAAAACGAACAGAGATTGTTACGCATACGAGGGGTTCTAAAAATACTTTAGCATAAAGAGCGAGGTATTTAGGAGAAAATAAATACCTTGCTCTTTATGCTAAAGTATTTTTAGTAATTTCAACTATTTATTCTACGGCCTTTCTGATTCAGGGGTCAATTCTTAAAGAATTGGGACGAAACTTAAAATTTAGCGTAAAGAGTGAGGTATTAACGAGGGGACAAACCCCCTCATATACATTATAAAAATATAAGGATATAAAAGTTTGTTACGTAAGTTAATTTTTAAGTTACGTGTATTTTTTACTAATAAAAACGTTCGTTAAAAATTAAAAGTTCTAGTTACCTTTTTAAGTAACCGAAAAATTGGAGGGCAACTAGGCCTCCTCCCCCACCCTTATTTTTCAAAATCGTTTGATCAAAACTAAGAGAAAGCCATTGAGCCAAAAAAAGAATTAATATGCAAATTTCATTTCAATAATTTATGCGCGGAGAGCCAAAATCAAACATGCATTAATTCAAAAACGTTCAGAAATTAAATAAAAAAAACTAGTTTTTTTTACTGAAAGTAAGGAGTGACATTAAAACTTAAAACGAACAGAAATTACTCCGTATATGAAATGGGTTGTCCCCTCGGCAATCCCTCGCTCTTTACGCTAAAGTTTGACTCTTTGCCACAGTTCTACTTTTTAAAACAATCAAATACTTTAGTGTAAAGAGCGAGGGATTGCGGAGGGGACAACCCATTTCATATAAGGAGTAATTTCTGTTCGTTTTAAGTTTTAATGTCGCTCCTTACTTTCAGTTAAAAAAATTAGTTTTTTTTATTTAATCAAATCCAAATTGACCAGTGATTTAGAGAAAAATCTGTATGCCTCTTTTTCGGATGTCCTAGTTCGAAATAAATCAAGTGTCATCATATTCCGTTTAACCTAGCATATCCCAATGGTCATTCTCGAAATGAATTTCTATCGTTTATTTTCCGATAACGAACGGCTGACACAGTCAGTGAATGAATAAAATGAATGTATACTGAAAACTGACCTGAAAATATGCGAATAATCGTTTCCATCTCCTTTATTCAGATTTATTATTGCTTTCTCCTTTAGTTTTCGTATCTTTTCGTTTGTTTCTTCTTGAATATTTTTCAGCTTCTCTTTCGGAGCAACTTCAATGAGGCCTTGCCAAGCATCTCTTGCACGACCTCTTAGCAGATGGATGCTCCCTGTATATTGGGCCAGTTTTTCCGCCATATTTCCACCTGAATCGTAGATTTCAGGGGCTTATACTCTATTCTTAGAAAGACTGGATCATTTCTGGAAAATAAAAATAGAACTTGCTTTTATGTCCCAAAAAACCTAATTACTTTCTGTAATTATGTTATACTAGTTTAAACAAAAGAGATTGATATGAGAAATTCCATATGGCCGATGATGTATTAGTATAGATAATTAGAAAAGAATATATTATGAAAACTATCACAGTCCAGCATGATTCATCGAAATTACCTATTAGCAGCTATTGTATCATCTGTATCATTGTAGGTTAACACATACACAAACAAACTCACATGCATGCAAACAAACTTAAATGTGGTAAACTTGTATAAAGAGATTGTCGTTGTGAGTAGCATCCCCCAAATGAGTCAGCTTTGTTTGCTACTCGTTCCTTAGGAAAATGGTGAGCTCACCATGAGATACATATAACGCTGAAGGATCCCAATGACCTGTAATGAATAGTTGCTTCTTTTATGGTATATTTGTAGATGTGTACTAGCTTTTATGCCAAATTTTCTTGGCGTCGAAGATTGCTACGGTGTTGTTCTGCTAACGTAATATTTCTTTTCTACTTCAGTTTCATTTTAGGCTCGTTCTGATTTTTGCCGTCGCTTGTCTTCTAACAGCACAATTCTTTATTTCATTCCATTCTTGACGCGTTCTGAAACTCTCTTTTGCGTGATTGCTTGTGATTGAATATTACCTTTTAATTGAATATTACCTTGTTCTCACTGTGGTATATCTTCTATCTTTATATTTCTTTGTTCTTCACTTTTGTTTTGAGTAGTTTTAATTCTTGCTGCCTCTTATTTCCCAACCGTATGTGTCTTTGTTCTTCACTTTTGTTTTTGACTCGCTGTAATTGCTGCTGACAAAAGCGTTTAGACTGTATATACTTGTGCTTCATTTTCGTTCAACATTACTTTAATCATTTTTCAATGCCCTTTACCTTAGCTACTCGGATTGGTCTTGTCACATTTGATGGTCTAGGTGGTTCATTTGTCTTCTAGGCATTATGAAACTGTATAAACGCCTTTTTTCAAATGGATTAATTACACTTGGCATTTTATACTGAGCCATGTTCCTTTTCTAATGTTTCATGCGTCATAGATGTAATTCTTGCAATTCGATTTTGTTAAGTTCATTTTGTGGCGTTGAAACTGTAAGCTTATTGTGTTTATTCTGTCCTCTCTTTTTATGCTCTAAGTGGATTTAACCTGATAGAAAATAAAACTTCTTTTAACTGTTTCAAGTTTCTATTAAAAATCATAATTTTTAATTAGATACCATAAATATTTTTACAGTTTACACAATACCATTCGAGATTCAGAACTGATAACTGAGATATTGGTATTTATTTTGTCGTAGGTATCGTCGCATTTCAAATAAAAACTTGTAATTTTTGATGAAACACCTTAAATATTTTTGCAGTTTCCATAATTGCTTTAGAGATTCAGAACTGAGAACTAAAATAAAAAAAAACATCTATTAAAATAGAAATTTAAGATACTTTTAACTTCAATTCTGGTGATATGAAGTCATTGTAATACTGATGCATAATATATATATATATATATATATAAAAATAAGTTGTTTGTCTGTCTGTCGACTGACGTCATGTTTGTCGACTGACGTCATTATAAGGATTGAGCTGTATGTCGTCATGAAGTTGTTTGTCGTCTGACGTCATGTTTGTCGACTAACGAAACTACAGACCGGGACACCGGGACACAAATGACGTGTTATATCTGTTATAACGTAATAGAGGCAACAATCTTGACAGGGCCTTTTGAGGGTGAGGCTTTTCTTATTCCACGCATTCTCATGATTCCAATGGATCTGCCCTTTCAACCTAAAAGATTGCAATTCCCAATTTGATTAGCATATTTAGTTTTCAGTCCAGAACCACTAAAGCTATTATGTAAATATCAAAAATATTTATGTTGTCTGAGCAATAATTTTTAGTTTTTATTTCAAAATAGAAAATTACCTGACAATTTTAGAATTATATCTATCTATCTATATATATAAAAATAAGTTGTCTGTCTGTCTGTCTGTGGATCAGGTGACGTCATGTTTCTGTGTTGACTGACGTCATGAAATTAGTTGTCGTCATTTTTGCTTTGACGGTGACGTCATTCAAGATATTTAAGACATATGTTCACGTAGAAATCTATTAATGTTTAAGTTTACAATGACTGATGAACTTACCATGGCAAAAGCCGATGAAGATGCTCAAAGAGTCTATGCCAAAAAACTTGCTGCTGATAGAGAAAGTCAGAAAAGAAAGCGTGCCGAGGAACTACCAGAGCAACGCGAAAGCAGACTTGCTGCTAAAAGAGAAAGTGAAAAAAGAAGGCGTGCCGAGGAATCAAAAGAACAGCAAGGAAACAGGCTTGCGGCTAAAGAACGCAAAACCGCGCAGTTAGATGAAAATCCACCTGGACAGCGAGAGTCAAAACATATCAAAACTGAAAATGATAGCGATGATGATTGGGTTTGGGATTTTGACTTGGATAAGGTCATCAATGCCTACCAGATTTTAGTTAAAAAAACAAAGGTTCGGCGATATGTATTTCATAGTGACGCTGAAAAATAAACAACAAAAAGAAAACTGAAAAAAGAAAAAAGGTAAAAAACTAAAAACAAACTAAAAAGAAAAAACACTCAAAGAGAAATTACAGACCGGGACACAAATGACGACCGAGACAGAGGGAATATAAGTGACGACCGGGAACCTCAAAGAGAAATTACAGACTGGGACACCCGGACACAAATCACGACCGGGACACAGGGAATATAAATGACGACCGGGACACAGGGACACAACTACAACGGGGACGCCGGGGGCACAGGCGGGATATATAAATGACGACCGGGACACAGGGATTGTTCGAATAGAAATTACAGACCGGGACACCGGGACACAAATGACGACCGGGACACAGGGAATATAAATGACGACCGGGACACAGGGACACATCATTAGAATAATGAGGTATAGATCTGAATACGGATTGTTTTTCCCATGGACAATTATATGTTGCATGTTCAAGAGTCAGTAAACCTGACAATCTATTTATATGCACAGACAATGGGACAGCGAAAAATGTTGTATATTCGCACGTTTTACGTAGTTAAAAACATATATTTATATCTATCTCTATTCACAGGTGGGACACAGGGACACAACTACAATGGCGCGTAACTAATATGGCGCGTAACGACTTACGCGCGCGGGGGGGGGCTTGGGGGGCGCGAAGCGCCCCACCAACTAGGTGTTGGGGTGGCGCGAAGCGCCACCCCAACAGCTAGTCTATATATATAAAAATAAGTTGTCTGTCTGTGGATCAGGTGACGTCATGTTTCTGTGTCGACTGGCGTCATGAAGTTAGTTGTCGTCATTTTTGCTATGACGGTGACGTCATTAAAGATATTTAAGACATATATGTTCACGTAGAAATCTATTAATGTTTAAGTTTAAAATGACTGATGAACTTACAATGGCAAAAGCCGATGAAGATGCTCAAAGAGTCTATGCCAAAAAACTTGCTGCTGATAGAGAAAGTCAGAAAAGAAAGCGTGCCGAGGAATCAAAAGAACAGCAAGGAAACAGGCTTGAGGCTAAAGAACGCAAAACCGCGCAGTTAGATGAAGATCCACCTGGACAGCGAGAGTCAAAACATATCAAAACTGAAAATGATAGCGATGATGATTGGGTTTGGGATCTTGACTTGGATAAGGTCATCAATGCCTACCAGATTTTAGTTAAAAAAAACAAAGGTTCGGCGATGTGCATTTCATAGTGAAGCTGAAAAATAAAGAAGAAAAAGAAAACTGAAAAAAGAAAAAATGTAAAAAACTAAAAAATACTAAAAAGAAAAACACTCAAAGAGAAATTACAGACCGGGACACAAATGACGACCGGGACAGAGGGAATATAAATAACGACCGGGACACTCAAGGAGAAATTACAGACTGGGATACCAGGACACAAATGACGACCGGGACACAGGCAATATAAATGACGACCAGGACACAGGTATTTAAGAATATCGTTCAAAGACAAATTTTTAATTGTAAGAAGACCGTTGAAAGAGAAATTTCTAATTGTAAAATGACTGAAGAACCTACAATGGCAACACCCGAGGAAGCTGCTCAAAGAGTCTATGCCAAAAGACTTGCGGCTGATAGAGAAAGTGAGAAAAGAAAGCGTGCCGAGGAATCACAAGAACAGCATGAAAACAGGCTTGCGGCTGATAGAGAAAGTAAGAAAAGAAAGCGTGCCGAGGAATCACAAAAACAGAAAAAAAACAGACGACGGCAACAAAGGAAATGGTCGATTAGCAATCACCATCAACAAAGCTCAAGGGCAATCAATAGAATCATGAGGTATAGATCTGAATACGGATTGTTTTCCCATGGACCATTATGCGTTGCATGTTCAAGAGTCGGTAAACCTGACAATCTATTT
This sequence comes from Artemia franciscana, assembly GCF_032884065.1. Lineage (NCBI taxonomy): Eukaryota > Metazoa > Arthropoda > Branchiopoda > Anostraca > Artemiidae > Artemia > Artemia franciscana. The sequence goes on along the minus strand of NC_088883.1, from coordinate 18,315,511 downwards.
ATATGCACAGACGATGGGACAGCAAAGAATGTTGTATATTCGCAAGTTTTACGTAGTTAAAAACATATATATATATATATATATATATATATATATATATATATATATATATATATATATATATATATATATATATATATATATATATTCACAGGTGGGACATAGGGACACAACTACAATGGCGCGTAACTAATATGGCGCGTAACGATTTACGCGCGGGGGGGGGGGGGCGAAGCGCCACCCCAACACCTAGTCGGTGGGGGTGCTTCGCGCCCCCCAAGCCCCCCCCCCCCCCACGCACGTAAGTCGTTACGCGCCATATTAGTTATATATACCCCTGTGCCCCCGGCATCCCCCTTGTGGTTGTGTCCCTGTGTCCCGGTCGTCGCTTATATTCCCAGTATCCCGGTCGTAATTTGTGTCCCAGGGTCCCAGTCTGTAATTTCTCTGTGAGCATCCCGGCCGTCATTTATATTCCCTCTGTCCCGGTCGTCATTTGTGTCCCGGTGTTTTTCTTTTTGAGTTTTTAGTTTTTTTTAGTTTTTTTATTAGTTTTTAGTTGTTTTTTCTTTTCAGTTTTTTTTGTAGTTTTTACCTATTTTTAGTTTTTTTAGTTTTTTTCTTTTTTGGTTTTTACCTTTTTTTTTAGTTTTTTAGCTTTTTTAGTATTTTCTTTTTGATACTTTCTTCCATAGAAAAAGTTATTTCTTATGCCTCCTTTACACATTTCTTCTTATTCCCTTAATACCACCAGAAAATGCAACATAGTTTGGCATTTAACCAAGCTCCTCTATCTCGTTTCTTTAGGAAGCAGATTCGATTTTCAACCCTGGAAAAGCTGAGAAAGTAAAAATCAGAGGTAATTCTAAATCCTTACCTATAGTAAAGGCAAAAAGGCTCAAATGTTTTGTTTTTTTTCCCAGAGGCACTTCATATGGAAGGGATCGTCGTATAAAATTAAAAGGTGGCTCATTCGATTGGAAATCAAGAGCACTAGTGCCCTTTTGAGAATGACAGCGAAAGTGATCAGAGGGCAACTAGCCCCCCACGCCCCTTCTCCCCAAATAAACCTGAGAAAAATTTTGGGACAGCCATTTTGTTAAAATTTAGTTCAAACTGCAAATAATGAAAACTTGGAGGTCAACACAACCCTCCAGGGCCTGGGCAGGCGTTGTAAGTTAGACTCTGAGGGCATATATGGTTCTTATAGAAGGGATTCTTGTATAAACTTCATAGAGGGCTCTTGGAGATTGAAATTTCCACTTCACTTTTAAGGAGTCAAAAGATATCAAAGGGCAATTATCCTCCCTCCCACGCCATTTTTTCTCGAAACCCATCCGATAAAATTTTGAGATAGCCATTTTGTTAAAAATAGTTCAAACATCAGATAATAAAAACTCCGAGGTCAACAAAAACCTCCAGAGGCCCAATATATAAACCCCAGGTATTGTACATTATGTCCCAGGGGCATATAAGGTTTCTTATCTAAGGAGAGGTCGTATAAACTTCAGAGATGGCTCATTTGATTGGAAATTGGAAGTTCTTGGTACGTTTTTGAGTCAAATGGGATCGCACGGCATCTATCACCCACACCCTCTTTTCCCAAATGCATCAGATAAAAATTTTGAGATCGCCAGTTTGTTTTAAATGGTCAAAAGATCAGGTAACAAAACTTCAGGGTCAACATACCCTCCCTTCCACCAGAACCCGGGGCAAGGGTTTTAACTGATGCCCTGGGGGCATGTAAACTTTGTATGAAATATGTGGTCGCATTAACCTCGGAGGGGACTCAACTGGTCAAAGATTAAAAGTTCTAAATCCATTTTTAAGAGTGAAAAGTGATCCGATGGCAACTAGTCCCCCTTCCCCGCCAACCCCCTTTCCCCCAAATGCGTCTGATCGATTTATGTATTTAGCCACTCTGTTCAAAATAGACCAAAGACTATTAAACAAAGACTCAAGGTAAAACTGGGGGCAAAAAAGTAAATTATGCCTCTGTGGCGTATAAGGGACTTATGGAAGGGATGGTAGTATAAACTACGGAGTTAGCTCATTCAATTGTAAATCAGAATCTTAGTGCCCATTTCAAGAGTCAAAAGTGATCGTAGGGCAAGTAGCCCCCCCCAAGGCCCTTTTTTCCCAAATGCTTCTGATCAAATTTTGAGATTGCCATTTTGTTCAAAATATCTGAAAGATATAATAACAAACTCTGGGATCAACACAACCCCCTCGAGCCCGGGGGCAGTGCTATAAGTTTTGCCCGGGGGACAGATAAACTTTTATTTAAGGTGTGGTCGTATGAACATCAGATGTGGATCATTTGATTGGAAATTTAAATTTTTGTTTTTAGATTCATCAAAAGTGATTTGCGGGAATATATCCCCCCACCCTTTTCCCCCATACGCATCCGGTTAGAATTTTGGGATTGCCATTTTGTTTGAAATAGTCGGAGGATCAGATGATGAAACTTTGTGGTCAACATACCCCCCTCTCCCCCTCCCCGAGAGCCTGGGAAGTGTTACAACACAACTACAGAAGAGAGAATAATGAGGACTTTTTTCCTCAAGACAGTGAACCAACAAAACCTATTTGAATATTTCGGCCCTATATCTAAGGGCCGTCTTCAGCAAAGAAAATAGTAAACAATAAAATACTTACAATAAAAGTTTTGGGTTAAAAATCCATTCTTTTTTTAAAAAAATAGCCTTGGTATCATTACTTCTTAACGAAAACTTCAGTCAAGACTGTGTGATAAAAGCTAACATTTTACAAGCTAAAAAGGTTCATTCATTGAACTAACTGTATTTGAATGAACCTTTTTAGCTTGTAAAATGTTAGCTTTTATCACACAGTCTTGGCTGAGCTTTTCGTTTAGAACTAAAGATGACAAGGCTATTTAAAAAAAAGAATGGATTTTTAACCGAAAACTTTTATTGTAAGTGTTTTATTGTTTATTATTTTCTTTGGTGAAGACGGCCCTTAGATATAGGGCCGAAATATTCAAATAGGTTTTGTTGGTTCACTGTCTTGGAGAAAAAAAATTCCTCTTTATTCTCTCTTCTGTAGTTGTATTATGGAAAGGCAGTGTGGTCTTCGTCATTATTTAAGTGTTATAACTTATGTCCAGGGGGCATATAAGGTTTTTACGAAAAAAGGTGGCCGTTGAAGCTTCGAGGAGGACTCAAATGAATGAAATAAAATTGAAATTTCTAGTTCCCTTTCTGGAGTCAAGTGATACGATGGCAACTAGCCTCCCCTCAGAAAACTCAAGACAATAAGGCTCCAATTTCTTTTCCCCGGAGGCACCTCATATGGAAGGGATGGTCGTATAAAAATAACAATAATAATTTATTTGTAACCCACTGCAAAATATGATGTGAGAATATTGGAATAAAAAGAGAGAAAACAGAAATAAACATCAGAAAAGAAAACAACACAAGAAAAAGAAAACAACATATAAGTGCAAAAAAATCAACAGAATAAACGGATGAGGACAAAATTTCAAGCCAATAAGTACAACAAAATCAACAAGGAAAAAAGTCAACGTAACAAACGGATGAGCCCGTGATGCAGGGTAAGCTGTCGATATGCTTGTACCAATAACTTTTCATGAAGCTCCTGTAATTGTGCAGTTATATCGGGAGCTTTATATTTTCGGATTATTCTCCGATTTCTATACGATGGAGGTAGGTAAAGTAGGTATTTACAGTATTTATAGTAACATCTACGTAGTTTACATAAGTCATTCTTTTTCAGTAGAATGAAGATCCCAGAAAGATAAAGTACAGAGTGATCACAAAAAAACTGAATACAAAGAAACCTGAGCCTTTCGATTATACCTAGACCGGTTTGACACAATCTTAGATTATCCAAATCAGACTTTTTTACAAGCTTCAGATATTGCAGACTGTTGGAAAGACAAAATATTTTACAAATTGTTAAACCAAGCCATCAAAATTTTCAACAGAAGGAATGGATGTATTTTGAATTTTTAGAGGACTTTGTACTGTGTGGGACAGGGAAGATTTGCATTTACTGATAAGAATAATATCATATACGTTAGCAATATATGACATGTCCGTAAACCCCATAAAATACGTCCGAGAGATCTTGGCAATTATCCCAGCAATACACATCTTGAAAATATAAGGTGACAATACTCCGCCTAGACGTACACCACAATGGACTGCAATATTTTCTTGCATGAGAGTCCCATTTAGCTTTAAACGCAAGTGTGCATGACTGTACCAATATCTCAGAAAAAAGATAATAAAAATATTTACATCGTTTACAGAAAGAGAACATAAAGCTTGACTATAAACGAAACTACCGACCGCCTTAGAAATATCTAACGAACAAAAATGAACTTACTCATTTCGTTGAGAGGCTTGACGTAGAACACTCGCGAGTGCCCTGCAGGCATGTGCACAACTTATACCTTGCTTGAACTCAAACTGATTTTCTCCATAAAATGCGCTCTCATTAATTGACGAGAGTAAAATATATTCAAAAATCTTGCTTAGCCTACACGTGACTGTAATGGGGCGATAAGAAGAATAAGCAGAAGCATCCTTTCCGCGTTTCAATATTGATGTAACAGTTCCATAAACGAAACTATCAGGAACAATGGAAACACATTTGAAATAATAACTCCAAATGAAACATCAGTTCCTTGGAATCAGGTCGGATATTTTTAACAGAAATACCATCTATATCCCATGATTTTAATTTGAACCGCTTCACTGACTTAATGATAAGGTCATACGAAACAGGTAAGACATGCCGCTGTGACAGGTTACGACGTAAACAAATGTTTAGCAACTTACTATACACCAAATACACAGAATGATTTAACTTCGAGAAAATTTGAGAGTAGTGTGACAGCGATCGAGACGAAGAAACATTGCATTGAGTATTATATTTATCAAACTTGGAACTATCTGAAAGATTTTTCCAATATTTTAATTCTTAGGGAAATTTTTTCCACTAAGACGGGTCGTCAACAGGAACTAAAGAAGAAACTAGGCATGCACTTAATGCACAATGATCAATATTTGATGTAAACCCGGTGTGATGAACGTAAGTGTAACCTATATCATTTTTGACAACACGGTACGGGCTAAGGAAAATATCTAGAAATATTTCTGAACGTGGGAAAATTGCATTTAAATTAGTAATCATATCCCCCAAAACAACCCACTGAGATCGTTGGAACTAATGTCCTTAAGTAACTTCTCCAGCTGTGCTCAAGCTTTCGCATAAGTATTCAGGGATAAAACTGTAGTTTTGTTCCATGGCAAATAACAGTTTACAAGCACATTATTGCCTAGCCGGACAGCCAAAAAATGTCTGTCTGAAAAATACTATACCGGAGATAAATGGGACAGCTTTTTATTTACTATGCACGCAAGATCACCGGAGGGGCAACCACATGTACATCGAGCACTCACCACAAAATAAAAATGATTTTTGTTTTATTTTTGCTTTAAGAAACTAGCAGAAGAATAACATAGTAGATGCTCCTGCAAGCACACAATATCATTATTAGAAAGCAAATACTCAATTGAATCATCTTTATCCTTAGTTTTATTTATGTTATATGAAACTATGGAAACGACCAATTCATTCATTTAAAATTTTGGGGTTTTCTTTCTGCTGTGAACAATATCACATAGAATAGGGCACCTTGGGATATAAGAAACATGGGATCCATCACAGTTAGCGCATTTGGGCTGCATATGACACGGCGAATCACGTGTTGCCTCATGAGGACCAGCACATCGAGAGCATTTCGGAAAAGAACTGCCACACGCTGCCTATAGGTGGTTGGGTGAACGGCACTTGTGACAGGACTGTGGGAGATCGTGAAAAACAAATACTTGAAATGATCCATACTCAATCCGGATACCATCTTTCAAAGCAATGTCGAGTGATCTGGCATCCGTAAAGCAGAACTTTACAGAATTCGAGTTGCCAAGACGAGTTGTATCAGTGATCCCAGTGACCTCCTTAAACAAAGCAAGTTCGAAATCACTTTCAATGGCTTTAACTAAACCACAATACTTTTTGGCTTTCATTTTCACGATTGAAGAGGATAGGACAGACTGGGCCGAGATACGGAACTCCGCGGCAGCGGTTTTACCAATAAACACAATCATCTTGTCACCAACAGGTTTAACCGACAGAATCGATTCATGACTACAAACTTGTTCCAGAGCTTGTTTCCGTTTCGTAGGATTGCTCAGATCAGGCGGAACCTTGAAGATAATCACAGTGGCATGATTTTAATATTTACGAGATGAAAGGGGTGGTAAATTGGTTTCGTAAGACACCATTTTAGAAGACATAGCTTTTAACATCTGTTCATAGCTAGTCTAGAATATACTACCGCTGGTACATAGGGGACTTCAGCAGGTACACGAGTGACGTAGCAAGGAATATCCAAATCGTCATTATCACACTGACGTAGCAGATCGAGAATATTCTTGACATATTTGACGTCGTCTTAGCACCAATACGCTTTGTTGGCTGAACATCATGGTTAACTGTGTTCCAAAATTTCCCCTTGGCGGAAGAAATGACAGATCCGTCAAAAAAATCAACTGCATACTTATTTATCGTTTCATCTTCGATTCCAGATTCGAAATTAGTCTGTAGGAAATTTAGCACAGGCGAGTAAACCAGTTTCCTGCCACCCATCGAATGCATCCTATCACTGTCTGCAACAAACGTAATTCAATAAAAGTTCGTAATTCCAACTCTCGTTACTCAAAGTTTGATTGTAGTCTAAAAATAAGGTTAAAAGACTCATTTTTTCGAGGGGTGAAAAATCCAAGAAAATTGAATGTAGCTAATCTGAGAAAATTCGAAGTACGCTTTTCACATGATTTAAAACGGTAGATAGCCTATAGCTTGAGAGGTCCACAAAATAGGCTAAAAAGTCCTTTGGCCAGAAGAGGATATCCAATTTCGTCTACAAGCCCATTTCGTCACAGTCGAATCAGGTAATAATCACAAACAAATCAGGCATTCAGGTAGTAATTTTGTAGCTATTGAATATATTCAGTCTCTACTTGATTCAAAACATAATCCTTTTTTTCACCACTGGTAATATTTGGTAACTACTGAATAGATTCAGTCTTTAACTAATTCAGAATATAATCCTTTTTTAACATCCGGATAAAACTGAGATTAATCCTTTCCACAAAAATAAGTCGAAACAGGTCGAAGACTAAATGAAAATTAAGATTCATAGGTTCTCGTTTGATTGGAAATCAGAAGTTATGGTGCCAATTTTAGATGTCAATAGTTATTGGAGGAAAAGTACTCCCCACGCCCATTTTTCCCCAAATTGACTTGACTTTTTGACTTTTATTTACATAATAAACAAAAATATAAACTATTACAGACATAAATCACTACGCTAGGGAAAAATTTAAGTTTTGCTAACGTGTAGCGATTAACTACTTCGACATTCCTAGAGGCATCCTAAGTTAATAATAATAATAAAAATAAACCTACGTAAATGTTCTTAGACGCATCCTACACTAATTAAAATAATAATTAAGAGACAAAAAGAAAAACACAATCACCTTCTCTCAAACACCCCCAGGATAACAACCCTCGTCCACATCCAACTCCATCAACCCTAACTCCTTAAACGCGCCCCCTCCAGCCCTATAAACCACCCAACCCCCCCAAAACATAAAAAAAATAAAAAACTACTTCCCCCCACAAATACTCTTTTAATTTTTTTAAACTGTGGGAGGTGCTCAGCCTCCCTAACACTCACAGGAAGAAATTCTACACAGAAGGGCTAAGATACTTCAAAGTAAAACCAGATCTTACACTATTTTGAATATCCACAAATGCATCCGATACAAATTTAATCTTAGTTCTAGGATAAGATAACAAAAACTCTAGTTAGACACAAACCCCCAGGGCCCCCGGGCAGGCGTTGAAATTATGCCTTTGGGGCATATATAGTTTTTATGGATGGGCTGCTTGTATAAACTTCGGAAGGGGTTCATCTCATTGGAAATTGAAATTTCTTGTTCACTTTCTAAGGGTCAAAAGAGATCCGAGGTTAACAAGCCCCCTGCCCTTTCTTTCCCAAACCCTTACAATAACATTTTGAGACAGATATGGTATTGAAAATAGTTCAAACATTAGATAGCGAAAACTCCAGGGTCGATACAGCCCCCTAGACCCCAGTGGCAAGTGTTTCAAGTTATGCCCCTGTGGTATATAAGGTTTTTACATAAGGGATTGTCATATAAAGTTCAGAGGTGGCTCATTTGACTGGAAATTGAGTTACCTTTTTAAGACTTTAAATTGATCGGAGGGTGTCTACCACCCGCTCCTCTACATCCTCTTTTTCTTAAATGCATCCGATGGATTTGAGATAGCCATTTTCTTTGAAATAGTCCAACAATCAAATAAAAAAGACTTCGGAGTACCCCCCCTAAGAGTGTGGGGGAACTAAGGCCTGTAACTTATGCCCCGGGGTTACAATGTTTTAGTTCCCTTTTTAAGAGTCAAAAGTAATGTCCCTTCCTCCTCGCCAGCCCTCTTTTCCCCAAATGCGTCCGATCAAATTATTTATATAGCCCTTTTGTTCAAATTTACCGAAAATCATATAATAAAACTCCAGAGATAACACAGCTCCCCCTGCCCAGAACCTGGGGGCAAGTATTGCAAATCATGCTTCTGGGGCTTATAAGGTTTTTATGGAAATAATGGTAGTATAAACTTCAGAGGGGCGTCATTCGATTGTAAATCGGAGTTTCTGGTGCCCTTTTTAAGCATCAAAATGATCGGAGGGCTACAAAAATACATCTGATCGCAATTTTTATATAGATAGCAATTTTGTTTAAAATAGTTTAAAGATAAAATAAAAAGGCTCTGAGTTTGACACAACCCCCCAGAGCCAATGGGCAAATGTTTTAAGCTATGCATCGGGGGCATTTAAGATTGTTAGGTAAGGAGAGATCGTATAAACTTCAGAAATGGCTCATTTTGTTGGAGATTGAAAGCTTTATTTAGTTTTTTAAGAGGTCAAAATTCCACTGAGAGAATCTACCCCCTCCCCCCTTACACACACCCTCTTTTCCCTAGACGTATTCAGTCAAAATTTTGAGATAGCCGTTCTTTAAGCAGTTCAACAATCAGATAATAAGAAATTTGGGGTCAATATAATCCCCCCAAAAGTCCACGGGAAGGATTGTAAATTATGCCGGGAGGCATATAAGGTTCTTATGGAAGAGGTAAACTTTGAGGGGACTCAAATGATTATAAGTTTAAAGTTCTAGTTCCCTTTTTGAGTATCAAAAGTAATATGACGGAAACTAGCTCCCCACCCCCCATCAACCGTTTTTCCCCAAAATTCGTCCGACCAAAATGTTGAGATTTTCATTTTGTCCAAAATAGACGAAAGATCATATAGTAACAACTCTGGCGTTTGAACCCCCACCCCAAGAAACAAGAGGCATAAAAGGTTCTTATAGAAGGAATGATCGTGTTACTTCGTCGGAGTCATTATTACTTCACTCAATTGGAAATTGAAAGTTCTAGTTCCCTTTTTAAGAATCAAAAGGGACGGAAGGGCAACTAAAACTCCTGAATACTTTACCTCAAATCCATCCAATAGAATTTTTGAGAGAGCCCTTTTCTTAAAACAAGTCAAAATATTGGTTAACAAAAACTACAGGGTCGACACAACACCCCAGAGCACAGTGCCAAGTTATACATATATGCCCCGGGGGTATATAAAGATCAGAGGTAGCTCATTTTATTGGAAATTGAGCTAAGTTTTTGAGAGTCAAAGTGATCAAAGGGCATCTACATTCTCCCCTAGACCCTCTTTAACATAAATGCATCCCAAGGATTTGATATATCCATTTTCTTTGAAATAGTCCAATGATCAAATAACAAAAGCTTCAGGGTCAGCATCCCCACCCCCTAGATGGTGGGTAAACCAAGGTTTGTAACTTGTGTTCTGGGGTTCCCACCAACCTTCTTTTCCCCAAATGCCTCCAATCAGAATTCTGAGATTTTCATTTTGTCCAAAGTAGACCAAAGATCATATAGTAACAATTCCAGGATTTACATAGTCCCCCCCCCAGAACCTAGAGGCATATAAGGTATTTTTATGGAAGGAATGATCGCATAACTTCGTCGGAGGCTCACTCCATTGGAAATTGAAAGTTCTGGTCTTCTTTTTAAAAATCAAAAGGGACCGAAGGGCAACTAAACCTCCTGCCTTCTTTACATTAAATCCTTCCGATCGAATTTTCGAAATAATCATTTTGTTAAAATAAGTCAAAAGATTGGTCAACAAAACTCCAGTGTCAACACAAACCCTAGAGCCTCTGGGGCAAGCATTGCATATTATATCCTGGGGGCATATAAGGCTCTTATGTGGAGGTAGTTCAAAGATCTAATAAGCCAAACCCCCACCGCCACTCAAAAGACTTATGAACAATATTTTATTCCAAAACTCAAGTGAACTGACCCCTGGCCTTCTTCGCATGGCCCAACCCCTCCTCTCGCCCAAAAAACTTATTAAAGATATTTTATTCCGAATTTTGGCAATTCAACCCTGGCCCTAAGTGGCCCGAACCTCCTAAAAACAACTTATTAATAACATTTTATTCCAAGACTTATGGGAGTTGACACCTGATCTCCTTCCTTGCCCCTAAGCCCTTTCCTCTCCTAAAATTATAAATGATAAATCATGGGAACTTACCCCTGACCTCCCATTATGACTCAACCCCCTCCCCCCGCCCAAAGAAACTTATTAGCGATATTTTATTCCAAAAATCATGGGGGCAGACACATAATCTTCCCTTCAGGACCCGCCAACCAAAAAAAATTATTAGTGATAATCTATTCCGAAAATCTTGGGAATGCAGTTTAATTTTATTAGATTTTTCCAAAACTTCTCCACTACAAACCAGAGTATAGGTCTGTCCGTTTCCCTAACGGTAAAAGCATAAGGCCTAATGCAAAACTGATGCTTTACTAAAAAGAATTAAATTGCAAGTATTCTCTTTGTGCCTATTACAACATTGATAATAAAATGAAAATTGCAATGAAACCTGACCAGGATTTACAAATAGCCCCTGCGGCTTTCACAATTCCCCAAGTTCTTAAGATTTCCTCGAAAATCTTCCAGAAACGGTTCCGCAAAACCGCTTGGGCCTAGAAGCCTCAACGCTTTAAATTCAGCCCTGGATTAAACCAAATCCTGAGTCTGGGAGCTTTCAGCAAGTAATATCATTATATATCAAATATTTAGTTTAATTGTATTAGTACTTACCAAAAATTTTGGAATAAAAGTTATTTTTAAGTAGGGAATTTTGAAAAACTTGAAACTCTGGTAATCAAAAACAAATCAAAATTAATTTTTAAAAAAATATCCGAAAAAGAAGTTTTCTAAAAAAAAAAAAGTAGAGGCCATATTAAACATAAGATCAGCAGAAATAGAAACCTACATTAACTCAAACTCTAAAATACCAGAAATTACTACTAAAGAATGAATGAAGCACAAAACGAACAGAAATTAAATCAATAATCATAGCAAAAAAGATACAACAGATGCTGCTACAAATGAAAAAATAAAGCATAAAACGAGTAAACCTGAAGTTTAATATGCAAATCAAGCTTAAAACGAACAAAAATACTTTGCTATTGAAGTATAAATGGTACCCAAAAGGAACAGAAATCAAATAAACAACCATAGAAAACAGATATATAATAGGTACTCAATAAATGAGTGAATAAATCTTAAAGCAAGTGAAACTTAAATTGAATATGTAAATCAGCTTGGAGCGAACAAAATTCTCTTCAAACAAGAGTTTGGGTTTTGCCTCCTTCTCTCACTGGAACAGTCTAAGACCTACTGCATGATTGGCACTTTACTGCAAACGAATTATATTACAAATATTTTCTTTTGAAGTTATTACGACATTGAAAATAACCATAAAATTACAGTAAAATTAAATTTTGAACTGATGAGCTTTCAGCAATTAATATCATTATTTATCGAAAATTCATTTTATTTTATTAGTTCTTCCTAAGACTGTTCAAGACAAATAGAGCTTCTCTACAAACAAGAGATTGGATACTGCCCCCTTCCCTAACTGTAAAAGTCTAAAGCCTAGTACGTCATTGGTGCTCTATTGAAATAGAACTATGTTAGAAACATTTTCTTTTCCATTTATTGCAGCGTGGAAAATGAAGATAAAATTACAGTGAAATAAAATCTTGAACAGATGATCTTTAAGAAACTAATAGTATTATATATCAAACATTCAGTTTGATTTTATTTGTAATTTACAAGACTGTTCAAAACACATTTAGTTTTCAGTAAAGCGCCAATGAAGCTGTAGGTTTTAGACTTATACAGTGAGAGAAGGAGGCAAGCCCAAACTCTTGTTTGCAGACATTTTTGTTCGTTTCAAGCTTGATTTGCTCATTCAGCTTAATTTTTACTCCTTCTAAGTTTTGTTTATTCATTTACATTTGTACCTATTTATGTCTTTTTGCTATGGTTGTTTATTTTATTTCTGCTCGTTTTGGGTTTTGTTTATTCTTTAATAGTAATTTCTGGTCTTTTTGAGTTTGAGTTATTGGAGGTATCTATTTCTTCTGATCTTACGTTTAATATGGTTTTAACTTTTCTTTAAAAAACTTTTTTTAAGAAAGTTTTTTTAATTAATTACATATAAAGGAATGTTCTTACTTTTGGTATTTGTTTTCTTGGGTGTCTTCAAAACTGTAATTTGAAGATGCTTAGAATTGATTGACTATTTAACGTAAAAGGGAACTAATAAGTTTTTATACAGTCTAGTGCTTTTGAAAAAGAAAATTATTTTTATGTTCTATCATTGTAAAACTTATTAATGCTACCACTACAAATTTGTCACACTGTCCTAATACAGAGAGAGTTTCTTCTTTGATGCTGATCTGTTCAGTCTGTTCTGTCACAGTTCTTCTTTGATGCTGATCTGTCTGACGAACTAGCTTTGGTCACCTCACATGAGACTTCAAATATTTAGGTCGTTCTTTTTAGTTTAGACTCAATTTGCTCTGGAGTTGGCCAAACTCTCTCTTAGCGTTCACACTACATTTCTCCATCCTTGGGCTTTACACAAAATTAAATAAAAAAAATTTTTTAACTGTAAGTAAGGAGCGACATTAAAACTTAAAACGAACAGAAATTACTTCATATATGAAAGGGGCTGGTCCCACATCAATGCCCCGCTCTTTACGCTAAAGCTTAAATTTTGTCCCAATTCATTAAGAATGATTAGAATAAATGGTTGAAATTACTAAAAATACTCTAGCGCAAAGAGCGAAGTATTAGGAGGAGGTGAGCCCCTCATATGCGTAATAATTTCTGTTCGTTTTAAGTTCTAATGCTGCTCCTTACTTCCAGTTGAAAAAAACTTTTTCATATTTATTTTTTCGTTGTGTTTTTTAAATAATGCCAGAAAGTCCTGCGCTCCCTTCATGGAAATTTTCATCCCCATGACAAATTCCTCGATGGGAAGTTCCCCAAGCATATCCCCCTCTTCTCAACCCCTCCCCCAACCAAAAAATCTCCTTGAAAACGTCTGTACACTTCCCAATAACCATTACTATATGTAAGCACTGGTCAAAGTTGGTAACTTGTAGCCCCTTCCACGGGGACTTTGGGGGGGAGTAAGTCGTCCTCAAAGACTTGTTTATAAGGTTTTCGACTACGCTGAATAAAATGACTATCTCATAATTTTGATCCGTTGACTTTGGGAAAATATTTAGCGTGGGAGGGGGCCTAGGTGCCCTCCAATTTTTTTTGTAACTTAAAAAGGGGACTAGAACTTTTCATTTCCGTTAGAATGAGCCCTCTCGTAACATTCTAGGACCACTGGATCGATACGATCACCCCTGGGGAAAAAAACAACAAACAAACAAACAAATAAACACGCATCCGTGATCTGCCTTCTGGCAAAAAATACAAAATTCCACATCTTTTGTAGATGAAACTTCTTGGGGCTTTTAATGCTGCTCCTTACTAGGAGCTTGAAACTTCTACAATAGGGTTCTCTGATACGCTGAATCTGATAGTGTGATTTTCGCTAAGATTCTATTACTTTTGGGGGTGTTTCCCCCTATTTTCTAAAATAAGGCAAATTTTCTCAGGCTCGTAACTTTTGATGAGTAAGACTAAACTTGGTGAACTTATATTTAAAATCAGCATTAAAATGCGATTCTTTTGATGTAGCTATTAGTATCAAAATTCCATTTTGTAGAGTTTTGGTTACTATCGAGCCGAGTCGCTTCTTATTACAGTTCGTTACCACGAACTGTTTGATAAAAGCCATCCGTTTGTGAACTGAGTGGAATAGAAACTGAATAATTATGAGCAAAACCACATTCCCTGAAAAATATTTGGGTTTACACCCCTCTCCCCCAGCCATAACTTGTAGCACCTCTGCCACAACTGTTACTGCTCACACTAAAAGGTACTTATTTTCCAACTTGGTTTTCTCACTTAATAAATATATATGCTTGAAAGATACTTACAGTCTTAAAGAAACAAAGTTTAAAAAACCCTCCGTTGTTACATTCGCCAGCGAACTAACTAAAAAGCATTACGTTTCCTAATGCATAGAGAAAAGCTTTTGAATTCCATTTTCCGGAACTCCTTGCGCTGGGCTTCTTCTGAAAGACGATTATTGCTTTTAAATTAAGGAACCCTGTCGGTTTTACATTTTGAATAATTTGGTCTGTTTGCTTAAAAAGCGCAGGAAGAAAGCATACTGGAGGAAAACAAATAATAAATGATCACATCGAATAACATGTATTTGTATTTAGTTTTTAATTGAAAACTTTGAAAAAATTATTCATTTTTATAATTAAATTTTTAAAGAATGACATATAATCCGTTCATTCTCTGAAGCAGTAAAATTAGAGAAATATGTCAATAAAAATCGGTCCTAAACAGCCCTTTTAACATTTCGCAAATTGAATGAAACATATCCGAGGAAAATTTATTCAAGGACTCCTTTTTGTACCGAACAATTTGGAAATTTCATGAAGATAATATGTAGATAGTAATTATGGCTCTTTATTTTTCTTTAAAAAACTTCTCCTTTCTTTTTTTAACAATTCTTATTTATCTTCAATGGACATCGTAATATTTTCGAAGGAAATGTTTTCAAATTTGTTTTTTCAGTTTCTCTCCATAAGAGTCAAAACGTTGGATTGTAATTTCATTTGTATGTAGAATAGCAAGCTTTTAAAGTTTTCAATCAACATGGATTTTTGTCACACATTATCAATAATAGCTTTAACAATAGAATTTTGGTGAAAGAAAGAGGAGTACTAGTTTCCATAGGAACTGAAAATCTATTTAGTTCTTGACATTCTACAGGACTGATGTCGTAATAAGTACGAAAAAAAATATTTGCACTATAATTCGTCTTCAGTGAAGTGCCAATGATGCAGTAGGTTTTAGAATTTTACAGTGAGAGAAGGAGGCAGAACCCAAACTCTTGTTTTTAGAGATTTCGGTTCGTTTCAAGCTTGATTAGCGTATTCAATTTTAGTTTCACCCGCTTTAAGCTTTATTTACTCATTTATATGGGTACCTATCGTATGTTTGGTGGCAGTCACCCCCCCATAATTTTAAGAAAAATCATCATATACCACATGGACCTTGAATCTCCAAATTGGGACCTCTCTTGCCCCCACTCCCCCAAAAAAATAAATACTGGAGCTACGTCCCTGACATCCAGAGGTAGGCCTATAGCTTACTGAATAAAACAAAATATTTTGAAGATTTATTGTATTCATATGGGGTGCTTGAAACGCGACCATTTTTTTTTTCTTCAGATCGGCTTAGAATTAAAATGAATAATTATTCAAATCATGAATGAACAGAAATTATGAAAAGGGATTGGGCTCCCCTATCAAACTCTATAACTACCAAGCGTAATTTAATCATGTTGAATATTTTTTCTCCATTATATTGTTACTAATAGCTTTTTGATTGTACATTGGAGAAAATAATTAAAAAAGAAGAAAAGAGAACTCAAAATGAGACTTATTCTAAAACAGTATTAAAAAAAATTAATTGTCAGACATTTAATATTAACAAACTTAATTATTCCTAGACGCTTGATAAGGGCTTTGATTTTTTTTCCGCTTCCAGTGAAACAGAATATTTTTTTCCTTAGGGGGGGGGATATATTTTTGCTTTCAATAAAGTTATTTAATTTACTCTTCGTTCTTATTGAAGAAACCAATATTTTTATTTATTCTTGGATGAAACGTAAACATCAAAGGTTTTAACTTTAAAGCTTTAGTTTTACTAGGTAAAATAAGCGTGTAAATGCAATAATTGACTATTTCAAATGACGCATTAGGTCATATCATTGCTTTTTGTTTCACTTACCGTGCTAGTGTTAAATTTAAAACACTGAACTGATAGTAACGAATGATTTGTTATGCCTGTGCTCTGACAAAAGGAAGTTTAAAAAAATGCTACTGCAATCCCGTATTTCATGTGTGCAGAAATACTTTTACAATACAACTATTTTATTTTATTGAAAGCAAATATGAAAGAAATCTATATTTTTCCCAAGCATAATAAGAAATTCCCAAAAAATACAAATAGTTAATCCATAAATTTTCAGGAGGTATCTCTAAAAATCCACTGTTGCACACTTTTTATATTCTAGATTCAGAACACTGCTTGTTCCAGGTAAAAAAAAAAATCAAAATTAAAATGAACTGTGAACAGACAGGCACTATAAAATAATTGCCTGAATTCAAAACCGTAGCCTCCCCCACCCCCGGAAAATATTTTCACACTCATAAAAACGTAACAAAAATATATATAAACAAATATATAAACAATTTATATAAGCACAATTTTCAATGCATTATTTAAATTTTTGTAGCAATCTTCCCCCCTAACCCCCTCCCCATCAGAACAAAAGTCCTAAGTACGGCCATACCGGGATTTGATTTTTAGAAGAAGTATGTTCATAATACTTGAGAATATGAATATACTTCTTATGGCCTTTATATAACAAAAGTAAATACTTTTGCAGAGTTTTCAGGTTCTATGGGAGATATATATATATATATATATATATATATATATATATATATATATATATATATATATATATATAATATATATCATGGAAACTGTGGTTCGATTCCTGGCCGTGGCAAGGGAGATATAACTACGTTGTGATGAAGAAGTGGATAAAGCCGCACTTTCTAATCCAAGGTTTGAAAGTTTAATCCTACATGGTTGGTGCTTGAAATATGGTCTATTTCTATTATATATATACATATATATATATATATATATATATATATATATATATATATATATATATATATATATATATACATATATATATCGTCTAGCCCACTGTCATAGCTGATGAAACTTTTTAAATGGAAAGCAATTATAGATTTTCACCATCAAAATATACACGTATAACCCTTTTTCAACTTTAATAAAAAAAATCCATATGTTTCTGCAAGACAAGCTTGATTTTACTCTTTATTAAAGTTCTCTTAAATTGATTTCACTTCACTTATTTTTCACTTAGATGCAGTAGCTTATATTGGAACTTGTTCCCAAGGAAGGATCAACAGGCGTCGATATCATGGAAAAATAAAGTTCTAAAATGAAATCATATTGACTTTGCCTGGAAAGTTTGTTTCGACATATTGGAAAAAGTTTTAAGATTATGCTGAAAAAGAAGAGCTTTAAACTACTTTGCATAGTCATAGGCAATAATCTGTATGCATTAAACAACTTTTCCAAGCAAATGCAAAAACTACCATGTTAATATGTTGTTGTTTTTTTGCAGAAAATCAAAAGAAACTTAGACTAAGGTCTCAGGGGCTTACTGATACTGATCAAAAATATTAATTATGTGAAAAACACTCGGAAGTTAAATAAGAAATAAAAAAGGCAGAGATTAAAAAAAATATGGCTATTATAGTATCCTGGCTTTGACTGGGGGATTTAGCATAATTTTTATTCGTTTTTGGCTTAAGCTATCTATTGATATGGATTTATCGTATTTTTATGCTTGAAAAATAAGTTGACTTTATTTCTAATCATTTTTGGTTTAATGCGGCTCTTTACTTTTCTTTGAAAAACTTGTTTTGTAGTAAGAGTGTTTCAAAATTCATAACATAAATAGCAACACACCTATATACCTTAGCATCTTGTATCGATCCTGCCAGTCTTCGATTTACAATAACATAATCAATAAAGTTAGGCGCCTTACAATCATGCAAGAAACATGTTGACTTATGGACTATTGTATGACAAAATACTGTACTGGTTATATCTATATTGTTAGCCATGCAAAATTGCAACAGTCTATAACCTCTTCTTTTTGTACTTTTCTACGCCAAATCTACTAAGGATAGGATGCCACCTATTCCTATTTCTACCATGCTGGGTATTAAAAACCCCTAATAAAATAAAAAACAGACCTGGAATTCTGTCAATTATTCTCTATAACTGCATGTAAAATTGATCTCAGTCAGAACTGTCTCCGTCTGTCGGTATATCTTTGCTATTTCAATAACGACTGATACCTTGCACTTTTTATTTGTTAAATGAGCAACTAAAATTCTGTTATTAATGTCTTACAAGCCTATAAAAGACTAATAAACTTTCTTGTTCTTCATGAGCCTTACTCCCTGTCTAAACACCTCCTTCCTGTCTTAACAAATAAGTCCTATACCACCTATGTTCATGTTTCGTACCCGTAGGAAATGAGTTTCCGAAACTTATAACAAGTCCAGGTCGATGGGTTTGAATAAACCAGTCAAAAGTTTAATACGAGAGTTTATTTCTAGCCTTGTCCCAGTAAAAGTAAAGGGTACCCCCAGCAGAGCCGGAGTTATTTCTCTGGGGGAGGTCAAATCTGACTTTCCTGCCTCCTGCTACAGAAGCAATACTGTAAATATTATAATGTTTGCCCATAATTACTACAATTATAGCTTGTTTTGCCCCCCCTGGGATTGCCACCCAGAGTGCTTACCCTTTTCCCCCTCCCCTCACGCTGGCCCTCCCCGCTAGTGCAGGTTAGTTATCATCTTCTCAGGTTTACAAGTCTATTAAGTGTTTAACCTGGCTTAGAACAAGACAGAAAGAAGTCCCAGCGATCTCCAGCTGAATGGATCCTATGCACAATCCTGGGCTCATCTTGGTCACAATGTAGTTTATCATGCTTGGTGGTGTTCTTCGGTCAAAAAGAGTAGAAATCGTACATAAGCAATCTCTATTCTATTACCTCTGAATAATTATATATTCATACCTGCATATATTATACTGCAATAGAGAGGCAGGCCATAATAGATAAAATAGCTAGGAAGAGTTTAATCATCCAAAAAAGCACAATAAAAATAAAAAAAAAACAGAAGAATTTTCAAAGAGTTCGTGATAACGAAGAGTAAGTAAGGAGCGACCCGACTCAATAGTAATCTAAACTCTAATAAATAGAATTTTGATACCTATACGTATATAAAAAAAAAGAATTATTATGCTGATCTATATATCCCCCTGCTGATTATGCTGATCTATACATCCCCCTTGTATCCATTGCCATGGAGCCTTTTGAAGGGGGAATAAATGTATTGTATTTCCATTTTGTATTGTAAGTATTATTTTGTGTTGAATAAACAACTTCTTCTTCTTCTTTTTATAATATGTAAGTTTCATGAAGTTTAGTTTTAAACATCGAAGGCTACGAGCCTGAAAATATTTGCCTGATTTTCGAAAAAAGGGGGGAAACCCCTCCCTAAAAGTCATAGAAATATAAATAAAAAATCGGACCATCATATTCAGCGTATCAGAGAGCCCAACTGTGGAGGTTTCAAGCACCTATCTGCAAAATGCGTAATTTTGTTTTTTTTTGCCAGAAGAAAGATTGCTGATACGAGTTGATTTTTTGTCCGTTGTTTTTATTCCGGGGGTGATCACATCGACCCATTTGTGCTAGAACATCACGAGAGGGTTCATTCGAACGGATAATAAAAGCTCTAGTGCCCTTTTCAAGTGACCAAAAAGAGTGGAGGACAAATAGGCCCCCTTCCCCTCCCCTTTTTTCCCGAAATTGTCCGATCAAAACTTTGAGATAGATATTTTGTTCATCATAGTTGAAAGGCCCAATAACTATGTGTATTGATATTAAATGACGGTAGTGATGATGTAGGTAGTCCTGTGAATACACCATTTATTTGGGCACTAAAGATTGCCAATACTAAACTAGAGCATTGACCTACTTACATAACCTTACTAAAAGAAAGATACCTCATTAGCACAACCGGTCTTCCTAGCAACAACATCCGGTGAATGACCTACATATTCGAGCTAGGACATGATTAACATATATTCAACCTTCACAAGTCAATTAATTCAAGTACAGAAAGGCGAAGACCACTTAAGTAAACCCTTTTATTTGGTTTTAAATTGGATTAATCAAATTTATGATATGGTGTTGAACTATACTTGACAGCATCTATAACATAGGCATATTGTAACCACTTGTATCATCAAATTCATGGGAATGAGTGCTTATGTCAACACTTCTTTTAGAGGGAACATATGATCACCCATTTCCCAACCTCCAGGGGCACCAGCGTTCTCCACCAATTTTCCTTCGTTTTTTGTGCTCAATATTTTTGAACTTCAAATTTTTTTTAGAAATGTTTTCAACTTTTTTCATACCTTAAAATGACATAAAATATACTTACAACAACAAAAAACTTTTATTTCTTATTAATTCAATTCTTATTTGTCACAACTAAAACCCAAGTTTATTAATTTACTTGTGATATTTTTGAAATTTTAGTTTTGACAAATAAAAACACACATTCAGTTAAAACACATCTGATTTATAAAAAAATTGATCATTTAAGAAAATTTGGTTTTAATTTTGACAAATAAGAAAACATACAGTTAAGATAGATATGATTTATAAAAAAGATATTTGAGAATGGAAGAAACTTGGATTTTAGCTTCGACAAATAAGAATACACACCGTTAAGCTACATCTGATCTACCTAAAAATCGATTATATAAGAAACTTGGGTTTCAGTTTTCATGAAAAGGAATGCACACGGTTAGACTACATCTGATTTATTAAAAATATTTGAATATTGAAGATACTTGGGTTTTAGTTTTGACAAAAAGGAAGACACATGGTTCAGATACATCTTATTTATTTAAAAAAAAACGCTCATTTAAGAAACTTGGGTTTTAGTTTTGACCTATAATAACACAAAATGTTAAGATGTATATGATTTATTAAACGTATTTGATCATATGAAAAACTCGGGTTTTGATTTCGACAAATTAGTATAATTTACACCGGAACGTTACCATTAACAACTCCAGGCGTAAAACTGAGACGGAAAAGAGAAAGCATGAATTTCTGGAAAAGTCCCATAGAGTTTAATTTCCTCTGACAAGTTTACCCCCTAAAAACTTCCCTCCCTATGGAAAATTCCCCTGTCTTAAAACCTCGTCAGAAAATCAGTCCCTACTCCCCCCGAAAATGCATGCATACTTGCCAACAACAAATATTATGCGTAAACAATGGCCAAATTCTGTAACTTAAAGACCTTCCCCTGGGGCTGGGAAAGGGGGGGGGGGTCTTGAGGAGTGATGATGTATGTATTCCTGTGAATTCACCCTTATTTGAACACTAAAGATCACCTACACTAAACTGGAGCATATACCAACTTACATAACAATACTAAAAGAGAGATGTCGCATTAGAATAATCGATTTTCCTAGCAGCTAGATCCGGTGAATGACCTATTTAGTTGTGTTAGGATATAATTAGCATATATTCAACCTTCAAAATTCAATTGATTCAAGTACAGAAAGGCGATGACCTCTTAAGTAAACAATTTCATTTGATTTTAATTGAGACAAATAGAATTTATGATATGGTATTGAACTTAACTTTACAGAACCTATATTATAGGCATATAGTATCCCGTTGTATCATCATATTCAGGAGAATAAGTGCTTATAACAAATTTCTTTTAGAGGGAACGTACGGTCATCCATGTCCTAACCTCCAAATGCACCAATGCCCCTCCCTAAGCCTTTTGCCCCCCTTTTCTGTACTTTATTTTTTAGCTTTGAATTTTTATTTTATTTTTTGGAACTTTAAATTTATTTTACATTTTACTACTTTTTCTTAACTTTTCTTTTCATTTCATAAAATGACATTAAATATTCTTGAAACCCAAAAAATGAATCAGTTGTGGTATTTTAATTATACAAAATTAAGAAGGTATATATATTTTAGTCGTGTTTTTTACTATCTGAAAAAGTGTGTTTGTAGTAGCATATCCTTTTCTTTTTTAAATTCAAATTTTTTGGCAAACATTTTTTTGTACTTTGAATTTTCTTGAAAAGTCTTGATTAGTTTTGGGTTATGCATAACGTCAAAATCTATAAAGTCGTATATATTTTAATTGGTGATTCGACAGCTCTATGAACTAAATGCTAGAATAAACCCTATTGAAAAGTAATACTAAGTAATTTGGTATGCAAAATGTTGAAATTGATAAAGTCGTATACATTCTAAGCGATGATACGTGTGTGTTCCTTTTTAGAAGAACTAAAGCCAAAGTTTCTTAAATCCTCAAATATTATCAACAAAATGAAATGTTTTTCAAAACTAAAACCCAAATTTCTTAAATAATCAAATATTTTAAAAATGAGATGTATCTTAACCTTGTGTGTTCTTATTTGTCAAAACCAAAACCCAAGATTCTTAAATGATCAGATATTTTAATAAGCCAGATGTATCTTAACCGTGTGTTTTGTTATTTTTCAATACTAAAGCCTAAGTTTTTTAGATGATCAAATGTTTCTAATAAATCAGATGTACCTGAACAGTGTGTGTCTTCATATTTTTAAAAATAAAACCCCAGTATCTTAAATGATCAAATGTTTTAAAAAAATAGGATGTATCTTAACTATGTGTATTTTTATTTGTCAACACTAAAGCCCAAGCTTCTAAATGATCAGATATTTTAAATAAATCAGATGTATCTTAAAAGTGTTTGTTCTTATTTGTCAAAGCTAAAACCCAAGTTTCTTAAATGATAAAATATTTTTAACAAATCAGACGTATCTTAACCATTTGTGATCCTATTTGTCAAAATTAAAACCCAAGTTTTTTAAATGATCAAACTTTTTTACTAGATCAGATGTATCTTAACCCTGGTTTACCCTTTTGTCAAAACCCAAACCCATTTTTCTTAAATGATCAAATATTTTTTTGTTTTAAATTAGACACATCTGAACCGAGTGAATTCTTAGTTGTCAAAACAAAACCCAAGTTTCCTAAATGCTCAAATATTTTTTAATGATTAATGATTTTTAATAAATCAGACGTTTCTTAACTGTATGTCTTCTTATTTGTCAACAATAAAACCCCAGTTTGTTAAAATATAGAATATTCTTAATAAATCAGAAGTATATAAACCGTGCGTCACCTTTTTTTCAGAATTTCGACCCAAGTTTCTCAAATTATCAAATACTTTTAGTAAATCTGATTTGTCTTAACCCTGTGTGTTCTTACTTGTCAAAACTAAAACCCAAGTTTCACCAATGATCAGTTATTTCTAACACATAAAATGTATCATTGCCGTGTACGTATCTTATTTGTCAATAGTAAAACCCAAGCTTCTTAAATGATCAAACATTTTTAGTAAATCAAATTCATCCTAACCGTGAGTGTTCTTATTTTGGAAACTAAAACCCAAGTTTCTTAAATCATAAAATGTCTTGATAAATCAGATGTATCTTAACCGTGTGACCCAAGTATCCTGAATAATCAAACATATTTTATAAGTCAGATGTACCTTAGCCGTGTGTGTTCTTATTTGTCAAAACTAAAACTCAAGTTTCTTAAATGCTAAATTATTTTTTAAGAGTCAGATGTATCTTAACCGTGTTTATTCTTATTTGTCAATTCTAAAACACAAGTTTCTTCAATGATTAAATAATGTTTATAAAACTGATGTATCTTTACCGCATGTATTCTTATTTGTCAAAACTAAAACCCAAGTTTCTTAAATGATCAAACAAATTTAATAAAACAGATGTATCTTAGCCATGCGTCATCATATTTGTCCAAAATAAACCCAAGATTCTTAAATATTTCTTATGAATCAGATGTATCTTAACCGTGTGTATTCTTATTTTTCATGAATTAAACCCTTATTTCTTAAACGATCAAATATTTTTAATAAATAAGGTGTATCTTAAACGTATCTGACCTTATTTGTCAAAACTAAAGCCCGAGTTTCTTAAATGCTAAAGTATATTTAATAAATCAGATGTGTATTAACAGTGTTTGTTCTTACTTGTCAAAACTAAAGCACAAGTCCCTTAAATATTTTTTATAAATCAGATGTGTCTTAACCGTATAGATTCTTATTTGTCATAAATTGAACCCTTATTTCTTAAGTGATCAAATATTTTTATAAATTAGATGTATCTTAGCCTCGTCTTTTTTTTGTGCTTTTTATTTGTCAAAACTAAAACTTAAGTTTCTCAAACGTTAAAATATTTTGTACTAAATGAGATGTATCTTAACTGTATTACATAAAAAAAACTAGTTTTTCTAACTGAAAGTAAGGAGCGACGTTAAAACTTAAAACGAACAGAAATTACTGCGTATATGAAATGGGTTGTCCCCTCCGCAATCCCTCGCTCTTTACGCTAAAGTTGGACTCTTTGCCACAATTCTACTTTTTAAAACAATTAAAAGCTTTAGCGTAAAGAGCGAGGGAATGCGGAGGGGACAACCCATGTCATATACGGAGTAATTTCTGTTCGTTTTAAGTTTTAACGTCGCTCCTTACTTTCAGTTAGAAAAACTAGTTTTTTTATGTAATTTCTGAAAGTTTTTGAATTAATGCATGTTTGATTTTGGCTCTCCACACATAAATTATTAAAATGAAATTTACATTTTAATTCCTTTTTTGGCTTAATGGCTTTCTCTTAGTTCTGATCAGAGGATTTTGAGAAATAAGGGATGGGGAAGGAGGCCTAGTTGCCATGCAATTTTTCGGTTACTCAAAAAGGCAACTATAATTCTTTTATTAGTAGAAAATATACGTAACTTAAGAATTAACTTACGTAACAAACTTTTATATTCTTAAATTTTTATTATGTATGTGAGGGGGTTTTTACCCTCGTTAATACCTCGCTCTTTACACTAAATCGTAATTTTTGTTCCGATTCTTTAAGAATGACCCCTGAATCAGAAAGGCCGTAGAATAAATAGTTGAAATTACTAAAAATACTATAGCATAAAGAGCGAGGTATTTATCTCCTCCTGAATACCTCGCTGTTTATGCTAAAGTATTTTTAGAACCCCTCATATGCGTAATAATATTTGTTCGTTTTAAGTTTCAATGCTACTCCTTGCTTTCAAAGGAAAAAACTTTTCCATGTTTATTTTTTCATTGTTTTTTCTATAGTAATTTTAGAAAATCCTGCGCCCTTTTCATTTAATTTCTGTTCCCCCATGACATATTTCTCCAGGGAAAGATCCTCCCACATAGCCCCCTCTCCTCAACCCCACCCCCAAAACCAAAAAAAAGTCCCCTGAAAACCAGTGTACACTTCCCAATAACCATTATTATATGTAAACACTGGTCGAAGTTTGTAACTTGCAGCCCCTCCCCCAGGGACTGTGGGGGAGTAAGTCATTCCCAAAGACATAGTTATTATTGTTTTTCGACTATGCGGAACAAAATGGCTATCTTAAAATTTTGATCTGTTGACTTTGGAGAAAAATGAGCGTGGGAGGGGGCCTAGGGGCCCTCCAATTTTTTTGGTCACTTAAAAAGGACACTAGAACTTTTTATTTCCGTTAGGATGAGCCCTCTTGCAACATTTTTGGATCACTTGGTCGACACGATGACCCCTGGGGAAAAGAAAAAAAAACAAACAAACAAATAAACACGCACTCGTGATTTGTCTTCTGGCAAAAAATATGAAATTCCATATTTTTGTAGATAGGCGTTTGAAAATTTTGTTATAAGGTTCTATGATACGCCGAATGCGATGGTGTGACTTTCGTTAAGATTGTGTGACTTTTAAGGGGTGTTTTCACCTATTTTCTAAAATAAGACAAATTTTCTCAGGTTCGTAACTTTTGATGACAAAGACCAAATTTGATGAAACTTATATATTTAAAATCAACATGAAAATCCGATTCTTTTGATGTATATTTTAGAATCAAAATTCTATTATTTAGAGTTTCGTTTACTATTGAGCCGAGTCACTCCTTACCACAGTTCGTTACCACGAACTGTTTGAAAGAAAATAATTCGGTATTTCGGGGCTTCTGACATCATTACTCCTTTGCGGAAGTTAGGCTCAAAATTCGAAAAGGATTATATTTTTTCTCTGGGCCCCTTCCACCTCTTTGTTCGTTTATTTTCCCGTTAGTTTTCACCTGTTTTCGCTTTATAGTTGTGTTATCTCTTAGCAGTTCTTTCGTTAGTTGAGTTATGGTTGTCGTATATATGTTTTATCGCTCGTATAGTTGTGTTATTTTCAAATTATACTCCATAATAGAGAGGCTCCGAACACCCAGCATTGTATATTAAGCTCTGAATTTGACGTTTTTTTCTAACGTGACAAGATTCGTTCTGCACCCTGCACCCTTTTCATTGAATTTTTCTTCCCCCATGACATATTTTTCCAAGGAAAGATCCTCCCACATAGCCCCCTCCCCTCAAACCTACCCCCAAAACCAAAAAAATCCCCCTGAAAACGTCTGTACACTTCCCAATAACCATTATTATATGTAAACACTGGTCGAAGTTTGTAACTTGCAGCCCCTCCCCCAGGGACTGTGGGGGAGTAAGTCATCCCCAAAGACATAGATATCATGGTTTTCGACTATGCTGAATAAAATGGCAATCTCAAAATTTTGATCCGTTGACTTTGGGAAAAAATGAGCGTGGGAGGGGCCTAGATGCCCTCCAATTTTTTTGGTCACTTAAAAAGGGCACTAGAACTTTTCATTTCCGTTAGAATGAGCCCTCTTGCAACATTCTAGGACCACCCGGTCAATACGATGATCCCTGGGAAAAAAAACAAAAAAAAAACAAACAAACAAATAAACACGCACCCGTGATTTGTTTTCTGGCAAAAAATACAAAATTCCACATTTTTGTAGATATGAGCTTGAAACTTCTACAGTAGGGTTCTCTAATACGCTGAATCTGATGGTGTCATTTTCGTTAAGATCCTACGACTCTTAGGGGGTGTTTCCCCCTATTTTCCTAAATAAGGCAAATTTTCTCAGGCTCGTAACTTTTGATGGGTAAGACTAAACTTGATGAAACTTATATATTTAAAATCAGCATTAAAATGTGATTCTTTTGGTGTAGCTATTGATATCAAAATTCAATGTTTTAAAGTTTTGGTTACTATTGAGCCGGATCACTCCTTACTACAGTTCGTTACCACGAACTGTTTGATGTGTTCTTATTTATAAAAACTAAAAAACGAGTTTCTTGAATGATCGAAGATTTTTAATCATTTAGATGAATTTTCACTGTGTGCATTCCACTTTATGAAAACCAAAACCCAAGTTTCTTAAATGCTCAAACATTTTTCAATAAATAGGTTACATCTTAACCATGTGTCTTCTCATTTATCAAATCAAAAACCCAATATATATATATATATATATATATATATATATATATATATATATATATATATATATATATATATATATATATATATATATATATATATATATATATATATTTCAAATATAATTAATAAATTAATCAAATATCAAATATAATCATCAAATATAATTAATAAAATCAGTTGTATTTTAATCGTGAGTGTTCTTCTTTCTGAAACAATCTAAGTTTTTTAAATTATCATACATTATAATTAAAATCACCAATTTTTTTTTTGAATGAGAAAATGAAAGTGATGCAGTTCATTTCTTAAAAATTTCTTTGTTAATGGTAAATTTATTATTTTGTGTGTTAGTTTGTTTCTATGCAGCAGTTTGAGAGTCAATTTAAAATAAAAAAATCGGAAAAAAATATTCTAAAGTTTATTAATTTGAATTTTTTCAAATCCAGAGACGCAAGAGCATGAATAACACCCCAACTATTTCCATTTATCTCACTGGTTATAGACTGCAGCATAAGGGTGTACGTTAGGCTAAATTAAGTTAACTACTTTTAAGTTAGATTTACCTAGATTAGGTTAGCGTGGGAAGGCCTAAAAACAACGCAAACGTTTAAAATTCATCTTAAGTTATTGAAAGTATTTGTACATTTAAAACAGTTGGGTTTTAGATTTCAGAAGTAAGAAAATAAACAGTTAAGATACATCTGGTTTTATTGTAAATCTTTGAATTTTTGAGAAACTAGGGTTTTAGTTTTCATTAAAAGAAATATATACGGTTAAAAAAACATCTCATTCTAATGAAAATATTTGACTATTTAAGAAATTCGGATTTTAGTTTCGAAAATAAGACACAATAATACATGTGACTTATTAAAAGTATTTGATCATTTCAGAAAATTGAGTTTAATTTTGACAAGTAAAATATCATACTTTTTAATATCAAATATTTTTCATAAATCAAAGGTATCTTAACCGAATGTAATTTAATTTGTCAAATTAAAACCCAAGTTTCTTAAATTATCAAATACTTTTAATAAAACCAAAGTATCTTAACTGTTTTTATGTGTGTTTTAGTGTCGAAAAATATAAGCACACACTGTCAAGATACATTTGATTTCTGAAATATATGTTATCAATTAAGAAACTTAAGTTTTAGTTTTGACAAAACACATACATATTTAAGATATACCTGATTTATTAAAAATATTTGATCATTTAAACTACTTAGGTCTTAGTTTTGACAACTAAGAATTGACGCGGTTAAGAGACATCTGGTTTATTAAAATATTTGAGCATTTAAGAAACTAGGGTTTTGCGTATTGACAAATCGAACAGACACGGCTAAGATACAATCGATTTGTTAAGACTTTTTGATCTTTTAAGAAGTATGGGTTTTAGTTTTGACTAGTAAGGACACACACGGTTAAGTTACATCTGATTTATTAAAAAGAAATTGATGATTTAAGAAACTTGGGTTTTAGTTTTGACAAAGAAGAGCACACAAAAACACAAACGGTTAAGATGCTTCTGGCTTATTAAAAAGATATGAATATTTAAGAAACTTTGGATTTATTTATGAACAATAGAAATACAAACGGTTAAGATACATTTTATTAATGAAAAATATTCGATCATTTAAGAAGCTCAGGTTTTAGGTTTCAGAAATAAGAACATACATGGTTAAGATGCATCATATTTATAAAAAAGATTTGATTATTCAGGAGACTCGGGTTTTAGTTTTGACAAATAAAATAACATACGGTTAAGATACATTTGATTTATAGAAAAATATTTTAGAAACTTGGGGTTTAGCTTTGACAAATAAGAATACGAACGGTTAAGGTACTTATGATTTTTTAGTAATATTTGACTATTTAAGAAACTCAGATTTTAGTTTTTAAAAATAAGAAACAATAATAAATCTCACTTATTAAAAGTATTTGATCATTTCAGAACATTGAGTTTAATTTTGACAAAAAAGAGATCATACTTTTTAATATCAAATATTTTTCATAGATCAAACGTATCTTAACCGAATATACTTTTATTTGTCACATTAAAGCCCAAGTTTCTGAAATAATCAAGTACTTTTAATAATCCCAAAGTATCTTAACCGTTTGTGTGTGTTTTAGTTTCGATAAATATAAAAACACACTGTTAAGATACATTTGATTTCTTTAATATATTTTATCAATAAAGAAACTTGAGTTTTAGTTTCACAAATAATAACACACATATAATCAAGGTACATCCGATTTATTAAAAATATTTGATCATTTAAACAACTTGGGTCTTAGTTTTGACAACTAAGAATTCACACGGTTATGAGACATCTGGTTTTTTAAAATATTTGATCATTTAAGAAACTAGGGTTTTTGTGTTGACACATCGAACAGACACGGTTAAGATACATGTGATTTGTTAAAACTTTTTGATCTTTTTAGAAGCATGGGTTTTACTTTTGACAAGTAGGAACACACACGGTTAAGTTATATCTGATTTATTAAAAACAAATATCTGATGATTTAAGAAACTTTGGTTTTAGTTTTGACAAAGAAGAACACACAAAAACACAAACGGTTAAGATACTTCTGGTTTATTACGAACATTTGAATATTTAAGAAACTTAGGTTTTATTTTTGAAAAATAAAAATACAGACGGTTAAGATACATTTTACTAATTAGAAATATTCGGTCATTTAAGAAGCTCATGTTTTAACTTTAAGATATAAGAACAAACATGGTTAAGATGCATCGGATTTATAAAAAAGATTTGATTATTTAGGAGACTCAGATTTTAGTTTTGACAAAAGAGATGACATACGTTTAAGATACATTTGATTTACAGAAAAATATTTTTGAAACTTGGGGTCTAGCTTTGACAAATAAGAATACAAATGGTTAAGGTACTTCTGATTCATGAAAAATATTTCATCGTTTAAACTTGCGTATTAGTTATGACAAATAACAATACAAGCGGTCAAGTTTTAGTTTCGACAAACATTTGATTTTATTGGTAATATTTGGGCATTTAATAAACTTGGGCTTCAGTTTTTATAAAAAGGAGCACATATGTATCATCGCTTAAGATATATACGACTTTATTAATTTCAATTTTATGCGTACCCCATTACTAAGCAATAAATTTCAATAGACTTTATTCTATCATTTAGCTCATAGGGCTATTGAATCATCGCTTAAAATATATACTACTTTATTTATTTTGACTTTATGCATACCCCAATACTAATCAAGGCTTTTCGAAAAAACTCGAAGTACAATAAAAAGTTCGTCCAAAAAATTCGAATTTAAAAAAGGAAAAAATGCCACTACAAACAAAAGTTGAAAAAAAGTAAAAAAAATTAAGTCCAAAAAATAAAACAATTAATAAAAATTTATAGAAAAATTGATTACAGAAAAGGTGGGTAAAGTTAGGGGAGGGTTATTGGTGCCCTTGGAGGTGTCAACTCATGGATGACCATGAGTTCCATCTAAATGAAGCGTTGATATAAGCATTTTTTCTTGTGATTATGATGTTACAAGGGGTTACACTCTGCCTATGCTACAGATGCTGTCAAATTAAGCTCAATACTATATAATAAATTTTATTAGTCTAATTTAGAATCAAATAAAATGATTTACTTAAGAGGTCATCATCTTCCTATACTTGAATCAATTGACTCGTGGAGGTTGAATATATGCTAAATCTATCCTAACAGAAATACGTAGGTAATTCACAGGATCTACGTGCTAGGAAAACTGATTATTCTAATGAAGTATCCACCTTTAGTATTGTTATGTAAGTTGGTCAATGCTCCAGTTTAGTATAGGCAATTTTTAGTGCTTAAATAAGGGTGAATTCACAGGACTGCATTCATCATCACTCCTCATGATCCTCCCCCCCCCCTAGAGCCCCAGGGGAATGTCTCTAAATTATAAAATTTGCCGATTGTTTACGCATAGTGTTGGTTGTTGGGAAGTATTCATACCAAACACCAAAAACAAGAAGAGCAATAGGTAATTTTAGAACAATAAGGAATCAGCAGAAAACAAATTTTCGAATAAAAACTTTTCTAGAGATTTCCTTTCAGAGGAAATAATTTTACACTTATATACCCGAAAAGAAAAGCGATTTGCTCATACATTACAATTAAAATCATTAATACACATTATTAAAGATAAGAAACAAAAAAGATACATTATTTTTTCTGAAAGGAAATCTCTAGAAAAGTTTTTATTCGAAAATGTGCCTTCTGCTGATTTTAACCAAGTTGATGGATTGGAAAGAAATTTATTAAGTCATGATTTCCGCTTATCAAGGGAACGACTTATTAAAAAATGGGAAAACCTACGAAAGGAATCATCGATAAATAACCCTATTTATGCTCCAAGATTCACTCCTGGACCGGCTGTGGTTAACTTGTCCTCTAGAACCAGAACCTTAGCAAACTGATCAGTATGGTCGTGCGTTATAGTTTCTTATGTAGTTTTGTCATTTAGATGTGTATAAATTTTTGTGTCGTAATCTTTCGCATCCATGACAACCAAAGAATTGCTTTTATCTGCTTTAGTTATAATAATGGACGGATCTTTGCGGAGATTGGATAGAATTCTTAGGTCACACAAATTATCTGGTTTTATATTGGCGGGAGTATTAGCCTTTTTTATTATTGTGAAGTGTATCAATAAGACAAGCCCTAACTTTGTCTGGGGTGGAAATAGATGAATAAAGTTTGTGCAAAGACGACTCTAGAGAGGAAATCAAATTCACCACAGGAACTTGTTTTGGAAGAAAAGAGAATTTTGGACCTTTTTCGAGAGTTTGAATGTCCAATGGTTCAAGCGTTCTAGAGGACAAGTGAATTTGATTTCCTCTCTAGAAATCAGAAACAATCAGAAATTAAATTGAGAATACAATTTTTTCAACTAAAAGTAAGTAGCAACATCAGAACTGAAAATGAACAGAAACTGTTACGTATATGAAGAGGGTTGCCCCCTCCGCAGAACCTCGCTCTTTACGCTAAAGTTTAAATTTCATCCCAAATCCTTAAGAATGACTCCTGAAACACAACGGTCGTTTGATTAGAACAATAAGCTTTTTTAAAAGTACTAAAAAGCTTCAGCGTAAAGAGCGAGGTATTGAGGAGAGGGCAACCCTCTCCATACACGTAACTATTTCACACCGTTTTAAATTTTTTTATTACTTTCAGCTGAAAAAACATTTTTTAAAATTTAATTCATTAATCAGAATTAAGTGCAAAGCTGTTTCTTTTACTATGCTATAAGTTCCTCTAGTGGTGCCACTCCTCAAGGCCATCCGGAAACACCGTTTGAAGTCATGGCTCTCGTTAGAGAAGCTTATGAAGGGTCCATCTTGACACAACTATGAGGCCACCAAAGCAGGGAATCTCATTTCTAGATAGGAACGGAGGAACGGAGACTTCAAAGAATCTCACAGCACCGAAACAGCTTCAGTTTTTAAGTCCAACGTTTCATATTCTAGGCATTTGTACGTCATAATGATTCAATGATGCTTCATATTGAATTTAAGAAAAAGCCTTTGATGAAACAGAACTTTTTACAGAAATATAGAATGTTGTTAAAACCTAAGACGAGCAGAGATAAACCCATATAACAATTCAGACCTATAGACAATACACTAAATCACTCCTAAACCTTCTAAAGACAAAAGAAATATTTGCATTTTACTGAAATGATTCGTATTTCAAGAAGAATTTTTTTTTTCCTTCTTAAAATCAATAATACTGCATAAAAAAAAGGTTAATAAAGATTTACAAAATAAAAGTGGTTCTAGTTTCCCCTCTCTCTGACACCCCTGAAGGCATTGTCTTTTGTGTTTTTATTGAAAACACTATGCATTTTAGTTAATATTGTTTTAATTTATTTGGCTCCCAAAAAAAGGAAATAACCATAAGAACTAAGACTACTGAAAAAAACTATGGTATTGAAAGTAGACTGATCGTTTTGTATATGTTATTATATTATTGAATCGAAGTGCCATCAATTTTTTTAATTTTTCACTGTAATCTTTATAAAAGAGAAAATGTTTAAAATATATTTTGCTTTCAGGTATGTACTAATGACAATCTCGCCTCTGAAGCTCTGGCGAATTTTTACGTAGATATTAGGTCGATTGGAGACAAGTTATATCATCCCCTTCTCTTTACTCTCTCCCCTGAACAATAATTCAAACTCAATATAGACCTAAAACCCTCCCTAAAATTTTCAAGTACCTTAAGCTCAGGGCTTCCACTTTTAGGGAGATTACCCTATTTTAGGGAGAAATCACTTCTATTAGGGAACTTATTTTGAATATAGGGACAAAGGGAAATCTAGGGTAAAACAAGGATTTTCGGTGAAAGTTGGATTTTTTCAAACAAAAGGCTGAAAAATTCATCATTATAGTATTTTTTTTAGTGAAAAAGATCTAAAACTGCATGTTGAAGTATTGGACATGGTTAAGTGTAATGATGGACCAGATGAGGGTCTGACTAGCTGTATCAAACAAGTCATTGAAAAAAACTCGATTCCCTGGCAAAATTTGGATTTTTTGCAGACACTACTAACGTTATGTTTGGAGCCAATAAATCTGCTTCAACAATAATGAAAGCCATGGTGCCTCATATTTTGAATATGAAATGCATTATATCTTATTCACTTATGATCATCCTATGCACTTCCCAAGACACTAGAAGACTTGGTACGAAATATCTATGCCCACTTTTCGAGGAGTGCTTCCAGGCGAGATAAGTATGCCGAATTTCAGAAGTTCTTTGAATGCAAACCACTCCCAATTCTTGCACCAGGACAGACCCGTTGGTTGTCCATTCAGGCCTGCATAAAAAAGCTTATTGAGCACCAGGGTGCTCTTACTCATTATTTCATAGAAATAACGTCTGATGACCCAACTATAACCGATGACCTTACCTTGTCAACATTACAAAGCCTTACCTTGAATTTATGGACTACTCTCTTGGCCTCACTAATGAATTCAATACAGTTTTTCAATCTGAGCTTCCACTAATTCATTCCCTAAAGGCAAGTGTCAGCAAACTCGCAAATGATGTTGCGTCTAACTACATGGAACTAGACCTTGTTCGCAGTGTTGGTTTGTTTACCGAACTGAATCCTTACTTTTTAAGTGAGTACCTGCCTTTAAACCAGACATATGAGGGAACAACTGCCACAGATTCAATGTAAGAAGTCGTAGATGCTCAAGAGCCAAGTGAAAACATTGATCTCTTTTACCAGTCTTGTCAAAACTATTGTACAGTCCTAATCAAGCAGATTCGAGACCGTTTGAAGTTTGAAGACGAAATTCATGACATTTTGGCATTGGTTGAACCAAGGAATGCAGGAAAATTAAAGCCAAAATCTCTAAGGCCTGTTCTAACGAGATTTCCTGTTCTAACAGAAAAGTGTTGAGTCCAAAAAACGGACGTAGGGTGGATATCTCAGGCAATTACCGATGTCACTGAGCTTCATTTGGGAGATGCACAAGTTGAAGACCTGTCATTTGAGCAGTACTGGATGAAGATACTTAGTCTGAAGACTCGCAGTGGTGAAATCAAGTACCCAGAATTGCAAAAGTGCATATAACTGATCTTTTCATTACCCTTTAGTAATGTACCAGCTGAGCGTTTGCTTAGTCTCCTGAAATTAATCAAAACAGACATCCGAAATACTTTCGAGAACGTCACACTAGTCTCACTTATTCGAGTCATTTACTGGTTGAGAAACAAAGCTAAATCTTCATCAACTGTCAGTATACCAAAAGCTGTTACTGGTTTCAAGACAAAAGCCAACGCTACGTGTGATGAAGTGCTGGAGATGACACTTACTTCAACTTTTTTATGTGTTCTCGATTGTGTAAAAGATTTTATGTATATCGTTATCTGAAGTAAAAAATAACATTTTGATTCTACGTTACGTTTTTCGTGTAGATTGTATGAAAATCTAAGACAAAATATATCTTTTTTCTAGGGAGAAAAGAAATCCAAATTTTGAGTAAAATTGATATTAAAATAGGGAAAATTAAAACTGAAAAGTGGAAGCCCTGCTCAAGCTATTCCACCGATATATATATTGCAAAGAAACTGTTATGGTAGCCTGATAGCACATAGTATTTGATTCACCGCTGTAGGTGTCTTGAATAAATTCGTTATTCCCATAAGCGTTTATAGTTCAAAAATCTTTAGATGGATTGGAGAAATAACTTTTTCAGATAGTCCTGCAATCGCAAGATTTTGATGTTATCGTGTTCCAGCAGTTGCAAAACTTTATGAGTGACAGGGGGAAATTGGCCTTTATAGACTCTCCCTAGAACCTACAAAATACCTTTTTTGGTATTTTCATTGAGAAATCCCCTTTTTCGGTATTTTCATTGAACCCTCCCTCTTTCATCCCGATCCCTCTGCTGTAAGCATTTTAAAAAGTTTAGGTTCCACCCCCTCCCCCTAACATCCCCTTCACCAGATAAGGATTAAATTTAATATAAGAGCTCTGAGACATGATCTCTTTCCAAACATCAAATTTCGTTAAGATCCGATCACTCTTTCGTAAGTTAAAAATACCTCATTTTTCTAATTTTCAGAATTAACCCTCCCCCCACTCCCCCAAAGAGAGCGGATCCGTCCTGGTTATCACGTATCTAGGACTTGTGCTTATTTTTCCCACCAAGTTTCATCCCGATCCCTCCACTCTAAGCGTTTTCGAAGATTTAAGGTTCCCCCCTCAATTCCCCCCAATGTCACCAGATCCAGTCGGAATTCAAAATAAGAGCTCTGAGACACAATATCCTTACAAACTTCAAATTTCATTAAGATCCGACCACTCCTTCGTAAGTTGAAAATACCTCATTTTTCTAATTTGTTCAGAGTTTAACCCCCCCCCCCCACCCAACTCACCCAAAGAGAGTGGATCCGTTCCGGTTATGTCAATCACTTATCTAGGACTTGTGCTTACTTTTCCCACCAAGTTTCATCCTGATCCCTCCACTCTATGCGTTTTCCAAGATTTTAGTTCCCCCCTCAATTCCCCCAATTTCGTCGCATCCAGTCGGGATTTAAAATAAGAGCTCTGAGACACGATATCCTTCCAAACTTCAAATTTCATGAAGATCCCATCACCCATTCGTAAGTTAAAAACACTTCATTTTTTCTATTTTTCCCGAGTTAACTGGCTCCCCACTCCCCCCGCCCCAAATGGTCAAATCGGGAAAATGACTATTTCTAATTTAATCTGGTCTGGTCCCTGATACGTCTGTCAAGTTTCATCGTCCTAGCTTGCCTGGAAGTGTCTGAAGTAGCAAAACCGGGACAGACAGACAGACCGACATTCAGACAGACAGACCGACAGAATTTACGATCGCTATATGTCACTTGGTTAATACCAAGTGCCATAAAAATAAAAAAAATACATGTTTTTGTTTTTCAATGCCGTTCCCTAGATATTGAAGATAGCTACCCCATTTTGACAACTTATCAACAAATAGTACTTAACCCTTGAATAGATTATAATCCCCACAAGGCCCTACTACAACTGATTGTAAGCAGTTGCCCTGTGATATCTATTCTGTTTTTTTTTCTCTGAAACTGTAGGATTAATTTTCACTTTGCATAGAAATTCAGTCTACCAAATTATCAGCCCTATTTCATAGATGTCATTTGGAAGGGGTAAAAGGAGGCCCATGAAGCACTAAGGATTAAATGTCACCCCCGAAAGAAGGAATAAAACAAGGTTTTCTCTCCTTTTTGCATCCTTCCTGGGAAAATTCTTGCCCCCTCGTCCCCCCACCCCAAAATATAAACGTTTTCTTCTTATTGAACTAGTATCAATAATGACTGGCGTTTTTTTCATTTTTAGGAAACAAACGTATCCCTTCATCGCAAGAAGAAACATTATTCCCGCATCATTATTTTAGTTACATCTCCCTACTCAATTCCCAGTGGTCGGATCTGTCCCATTAAATGTACAAATTATTCATTCCTTATTAACGGCTTTGCAGCACGACATTAAATTAGATTGTGTATAGGGTTACAATATGCATTAGTCAATCTTTGATGCAACCATTGGGAGATACCTTAGATTCTTCTATTCTGTTTATGAATATTAGCTAAATAAGAAAATAAATCTATTAATGTAGCTGTCAATCATAATCAGCCCCACACTGGAATCGGATTTGAAAGTGTCAAGAGCATAGGGGGTAAAATGGGTAAAAAAAATGTACATACTGGGATTTGACTGAGTTTACCCCCTCCCGGAAAAAGTTCTTAAATTAAGCTGATTTAAAGTTAATAGGATAGGATGAAAAATAAAATAGACTATTTCAAAACTAAACGTGGGAAATATTTAGTTCTTCATTGTGAATGTGGAAGGAGAAAAAAGTGGTTTTCTAGCCTCCTTGATCGCAAAAACAATATGAAGGGTGGAAAATTTGGCAATATTCCAAAATTTATGACATATTCTACAAACACTTGATCAGCAAGTGAAGTGAATCAAGCAAGCGTAGTTGGGGTCTTAAATACTTACTAAGAGTGACAAAAGAGTTCTAAGAAATATTTTCACCTCTCTTGGGCTAGTTTCCTTGCGTTCAACCTTTATTACACTAAAACGATAACAAAAGAGGTCAGGGTAATAGATGTTAGGTTAAAATAATGAATGTTAAGCAAAGAACAACCCTATTGAATAGAAACAAACCCTTAGAAAGTAAAATTTTACGTGCAATATTCCGAGAAAAATAAAGTTTTTTTTATGATAATTCCAAGTATGTAGAAAGATTTCATTTTAAGTTCAGTCTTAACAAATTATTAAATAGAAAAATTATCTGAATTTCAAAAAAGAGGAATAAACGTTAATAAAAAAAAATGAGATCCTACTGAATGTCACAACGTTCTATTGGGAATTTTTATGAGTCCTAACCGATGTCTTACGCTCCCGTTCAAAAAAGTTCACATTTTCTTTTTTTTAGAGAAGAGGTCAGGCTGGGAAAAAGGGTTCACTGTTCTTATTTACAAAACAAATCAGTATCACAAACTTTGTACCACAAGTCCCAAAAGAATAACGCTGGGGCCGCCAGTTTCAAAAACTAAGCGAGGGAGTTTAATGTTTAAACCATGAGCCTAGGAAATTTTCATTTTATGGTGTAGATTAAATATAAAGAAAAACAAGTTTTTTAACGGAAAGTAAGGAGCGGCATTAAAACTTAAAACGAACAGAAATTACTTCGTATATGAAAGGGGCTGCTTCCTCATCAACGCCCCGCTCTTTACGCTAAAGTTTGACTCTTTCTCTTAACTCTACTTTTTAAAGCAGTAAATAACTTTCCGTTAAAAAAACTCGTTTTTTTATTTAATTTCTAAACGTTTTTGAATTAATGCATATTTTGATTTTGGCTCTCCGCAGATGAATAATTAAAACAAAATTTGCATATTTATCTTTTTGGCTAAATGGCCTTTTCATAGTTTTGATCGAATGATTTTGAGAAAAAAAGGAAAGGGGGACGAGGCCTAGTTGCCCTCCGATTTTTTGGTTACTTAAAAAGGCAACTAGAACTTTTAATTTTTTACGGATGTTTTCATTAGTAAAAGATATACGTAACTTACAAATTAGCTTATGCATCTATATTCTCATGTTTTTATTACGTACTAGCTGTTGGGGTGGCGCTTCGCGCCACCCCAACACCTAGTTGGTGGGGCGCTTCGCGCCCCCCCACGCCCCCCCGCGCTCGTAAGTCGTTACGCGCCATATTAGTTACGCGCCATTGTAGTTGTGTCCCTGTGTCCCACCTGTGAATATAGATAGATTTATATATGTGTTTCAAACTACGTAAAAATTGCGAATATACAACATTCTTGGCTTTCCCATTGTCTGTCCATATACAAAGCCGTATGTACTAATAATGACGTCATATGCAAACGCTCTTTTTACAAACAAACAAACATGCATACACACAACTCGTTTTTATATAGATAGATAGATAGATAGATACAATACAAATTAACTACGTAAAACTTGTGAATATACAACAGTCTTCGCTGTCCCATTGTCTGTGTTGCAATCTTTTAAATTGAAAAAGCAGATCCGTTGGAATCATGGGAATGCGAGGAATAAGAACAGCCTCACCCTCAAAAGGCCCTGTCAGGATTGTGGCCTCTATTAGGTTTTCCATTGTTTTTTTTACGGCAAGTCGAGTGCCATTGCAAAGCTTTGGTGGGTTTATATTTCTTAAAAGTATTATTGGTACGCCTATTTTTAGTTGTAGCACGTGTGGTGGAAACCCTGAAGGATCTATGGAATTTAAAAATTCAGATGGATAATTAACCGCTTCATTTGGTTCCGAAATACAAATTAACTGCGTAAAACTTGCGAATATACAACATTCTTCGCTGTCCAATTCTCGCTGCATATAAATAGATTGTCAGGTTTACCGACCCTCGAACATGCAACGTACAATTGTCCATGGGAGAAACAATCAGTATTAAGATCAATACCACATTTTTTTAATGATTGACCTTGAGCTTTGTTAATGGTGATTGCAAATGCTAATTGAATTGGGAATTGCAATCTTTTAAATTGAAAAGGCAGATCCGTTGGAATCATGGGAATGCGAGGAATAAGAACAGCCTCACCCTCAAAAGGCCCTGTCAGGATTGTGGCCTCTATTAGGTTTTCCATTGTTTTTTTTACGGCAAGTCGAGTGCCATTGCAAAGCTTTGGTGGGTTTATATTTCTTAAAAGTATTATTGGTACGCCTATTTTTAGTTGTAGCACGTGTGGTGGAAACCCTGAAAGATTTATGATATTTAAAAATTCAGATGGATAATTAACCGCTTCATTTGGTTCCAAAACTGTGTCGACTGACTTGTAAAGGACTGCCTGGTCTTGAATCTTGGTCAAAACAATATTGTTGATTTCGTGGACGTCTATATTTTTGGGTGCGAGAATCGCTCTTTCACTTAGCCATTTATTATTTTTATAATTTTTTAGAATATTCGGAAATACTTTTTCAATCAATTCATTTTTGGACGTCACTAAATTACAGAAATCAGCAGGTAGTTGTATACGTCCTGAAATTGAGTCTACTGGGAGCTTTCCGTTTCCCATTGCCAGCAATTGATCTGAAAATGTTTGACCAGAGTCATCGTTTTGCAATCGGACACGCATATTTGTAGTTAATTTTAATTTTTTTACGTGTGCCCATAGACTCTTTGAGCATCTTCATCAGTCATTGTAAACTTAAACATTAATAGATTTCTATGCGAACATATGTCTTATATAACTTGAATGACGTCACCTTCAAAGCAAAAATGACGGCAACTAATTTCATGACGTCAGCCGAAACATGACGTCACCTGATCCACAGATCCACAGACAGACAGACAACTTATTTTTATATATATAGATATGAGGGGGTTCACCCCCTCGTCAGTACCTCGCTCTTTACACTAAAGCTTAAATTTTGTCCCAATTTCTTGAAAATGACCTCTGAATCACAAAAGTCGTAGAATAAATAGTTGAAATTACTAGAAATACTTTAGCCTAAACAGCGGGGTATTAGGAGGAGGTAAGGCCATCATAAGCGTAATAATTTCTGTCCGTTTTAAGTTTTAATGCTTCTCCTTAATTTCAGTTGAAAAAACTGTTTCATATTTGTTTTTTCATTGTTTTTTTTTTACATAATGTTAGAAAATCCTGCGCTCCCTTCATGAAAATTTTCTTCCCCCGTGACAAATTCCTCCAAGGAAAGTTCCCCCAGCATATCCCATTCTTCTCAACCCCCCTCCAGCCTAAAAATCCCCCCGAAAACGTCTGTACACTTCCAAATAACCATTACTTGTAACTTGTAGCCCCTCCCACGGGGACTGTGGGGGAGTAAGTCGTCCCCAAAGACATAATTATAAGGTTTTTCGACTACGTTGAATAAAATGGCTATCTCAGAATTTTGATCCGGTGACTTTGAGAAAACAATTAACTTGGGAGGTGGCCTAGATGCCCTCCAATTTTTTGGGTCACTTAAAAAGGGCGCTAGAACTTTTCATTTCCGTTAGAATGAGCCCTCGCGCAAGATTCTAGGACCACTGGGTCGGTACGATCACCCTTGGGAAAAAAAAACAAACAAAAACACGCATCCGTAATCTGCCTTCTGGCAAAAAATAAAAAATTCCACATTTTGTAGATAGGAGCTTGAAACTTTTATATTAGGGTTCTCTGATACGCTGAATCTGAAGGTGAGATTTTCGTTAAGATTCTATGACTTTGGGGGTTGTTTCCTCCTATTTTCTAAAATAAGGCAAATTTTCTCAAGCTCGTATCTTTTGATGGGTAAAACTAAACTTGATGAAACTTAAATATTTAAAATCAGCATTAAAATGCAATTCTTTTGATGTAGCTATTAGTATAAAAATTCCATTTTTTTTAGTTTTGGTTTGATAAATATAGTTTTTCTTCCTTATCTCTCTGCCAAGTGTGGCTTTTTATAAGCAGGCTATGAAGTTCCTGATTTAGCACACTGAATTCCTCCAGAGATGCAATTTATGTCAGCGTTGGCGAGTTATTCCGAAATGTTACTAGATAACTACATAGTAGGATACTACTTTTAATTAGTAGATAAAACAGCAAACCTTTGCAACAGAAAGTAAGAAGCACCATTATAACTTAAAACGGCCAGAAATTATTCCGTATATTAGGGGAGTTGCCCACTCCTCCATTAATACTATGAGACCCATAGCCATTATTCTTTTCTTCTTTAGTAGTTTAAGGGTGGAGTCTTTTCATCAGCTTTCGGATCAGTTTTATTTTGCAATAAAAGGGGTTTTCTAACGAAATTTAAAGTATTTTTGTTGTTTCCCCATAGACACAAGTTTTTGATCGATATATTGGTTACCATTGCTCAATCTTTGCTGAATACGGTGAAAATTTTATCGTATTTTTGTAACAGTAGAGATTTAAAGTTCAGAACGATAACACCATCAATATATCTTTACTCCAAGTTTTATTTGAGAAACATATTTTATTATTGCAAATGAGTGGCTTTACGCTATTGGAAGTTGGCGTTAGAAAGTTGGAATATTGGGACTAGCAGTGATGTGAAAACAGGACAACAGTCTGGCAGAAATTGCAAGGGGTTTCGCAGCAAAATTCAATATAATGCACATGTATAGACTACAAGATGAATTAAACGGGATCGTGAAATATATTGAGGACAATGACTTGAATCAACATGTGAAAAAAGAATTAAATGTACATGTTATTTTATCGTTACAATTTTGAAAATAGGAATGTATCCAAATAAAGAATTTTTTCTTGTTATATAATTTAGTTGGTTACTACTCGTTTGTTTCCTCCTGTCTCTCTCTATCTTTTTTTTTCTCTCTCTCTCTCTCTATTGGAACCAAAAGGTGATCGTCGTAAGCGGGTAGTCGAAGCAAAAGAATATTCTTTCTTAGGGCTTTATTTAGTTTGTAATGAGCAGCATGAGAGTCAAGAGGGAAAAAAATATGCTAGACATGCCCAATATGTTTGTATACATTGGACAGCGGGTTGTCCTGTAAAAAGTGCACTGTAGCAGAAAAAAATGAAGGACAGTGTGGACTTTGCAGTCTGTGTAGACTACAAAGAGGATATGCAGTTCAAATTAAGCATTGTAATTACTGTATTGAAGAGGTTTCTGACTGTAACACTAGAGAGTTTCTATACTCCAACTTTTATT
The DNA here is from genome assembly GCF_032884065.1 of Artemia franciscana. NCBI lineage: Eukaryota > Metazoa > Arthropoda > Branchiopoda > Anostraca > Artemiidae > Artemia > Artemia franciscana. The sequence continues at coordinate 18,272,036 of NC_088883.1, read as the reverse complement.
ATGATAAGTGTGGCTAGAGGGAAATACGTATACGGGTATGATTGGAAAAAACCACAAACGAGCTTTTAGTTTATTTCTAAGGTGCTGGTATCGTAAAATTCTTCTAAATTCCTTTGGGAGAAAAACCACGATCTACACTTCAATTGTTGGGAAAACGAAAAAATAAGGTTTCTACATCATCGTTGTGAAGACAGTAGGTATTATGATTATAAGCCTACTGATTTTAATTTGGCAGTTACGGAGAGCAATTCTTCATTCGAGAGTTCTGTCTATGATATCACATTGAACAAGCAAATTGAAACATGTGAATTTTACAATGTCAATGAAAAAAGTATCATCGACAAAGAGATGCGACAAGAGTGAAGTTACTTGGTATTGTAGTAAATGTCACCCTCCCTTTTCGCTACAAGATCAATACAAGGTTCCAAGACTTATTTAAAATCTTCATAGTCTGCTTCTTCTTCTTTTGCTGAATTTTGATTGTGTTCGATTAAACCTTTTGAAATTTCTTATTGACAGTAAGAATTCTCGTAAAGTTTGAAGAATTTAAAAAGTTTAAGCGATTGTTCTCAAATGACAGAAGTCTTTTAGGATTTTTAATCAAATCTGATGTCAAATCAAGTAGATTGTAAATGTTGTCGTTAATTATAGTCTGATTTTTTTTTTATCATCAATTTGAATATGTTCACTTTCATAGAATTAAGAATCTCTGGCCTTGCCCACAATGTGATTGTGGCAATATGTCTCCAACACTTGACAAAACTGGTGAACGTCGAAACTTCTTATTTTGTTTTTATTGTTGATGACCCTGCTACAGAATTTAAACACGTTTCCTTTCTGTCAATGACTCTTAAACTGACTAGTTTCTCACGGTAGGGTTTTTGTCTCTCTACTAATCGAGGTTTTTTTAAGCAAAACTATTTTTTATCATAGTAAATATTCTCAACGTTAATATATATACTGAGATTGTTCTCAAGGAGGTCCATTGGTGAAAGGATGAGCTCTATTGGAATCTACTTGTAGGGTTTAACCTTTTTTTTATGGTACTAAGAAAAGTTGAGAACAGTTGGAGAACTTTAGGGATCAAGGAACATGGCCAAATGAGATCGTTAACCCATAGTTTGGACACAGATGTACAACTGAGTTGCTTCCTCTCGCAAAACAGTTGGCAGCAAACCGCACCTCAGGATCCAAACAAGTGACGAAGATGCTCGATGACGAAGATGCAAGGTGAAAACACCTGATACCCGCCATAGGCAAGTATGCTATTAAGGTGAAACAAGCTTCTAGTTTGACCAAGGTGGTATCCGGGGGGTTAGGGGGTTTGAGCACCCCCCTCCGAAATATTTGTCTGACTCGTAAAAACGTTATGAAAATGGATATGAACAAATTTCTATGTGTTTTTTGAGTATTTTTCTGTGTAAATCCCCCCACCCAAAAAAAACCCTTGTGTGAAACACCCCCCGAAACAAAAATCCTGGATACAACCCTGAGTGTGACAATCAATTTTATATGCCCGGCTGAAACTCAAATCTAAATGAGCCAAGGGTACAAACTGAAGAAGACATATATGTCTCCCTTGATTTAGATTTTTTTTGTATTTATTTTAAAAATCCAGAAACACAAAATGGTCAAGAGTAGATTTTTAAAAATCGTTTGTATTTTCAATTAAAATGCAGAAAAAGAACCCAAGAAATCCAATTGCTATCACTGAAATGAAGACTCTCCCAATGTCCTATGATCACGGGTCTGATACGATCAAAAACGTTCAAGTTACGATGTTTTCCATCGAAAGAGCTAACACTATGTACACACAGTATATAATTTTGGTCATTACAGGAAGAATGGCAATAGAAATGTAAGAGTAGTATAAATCATTAACAAGAATTTAAGAGCCATAGGACATTTCTAGTAGTCAAAATAATGATTAACAGTAAGTTTTTTAGTTTGGTCCCTTAGTGGCAGATTAATATCAATTGCTAATTCAATTAGGGCCTTTGAATAAAATTCTAAATGACTCAATTATTATGTTCTAAATATTTTTTTAGTTCATCTTCTGTCTTTTTTATTTTTCATTTTACAGAAATGAATCAAAAATAAACACAAATAAATAAATAAAAATTTTTAACAAAAGTAAAGAGTGAAAGAATGTCTTGAGAAAAGCAAAACAAAAAATATTATGAATTAAAAGTTAAAAGAAACCGATATTTGACGCTATAAAAAATAAAACCAAAAATGAACTTATAATGTACCAAAAATAAAACTGATATTCAACTCAAACTCGAAGTGAGCAGAAATCGTTATATATATATAAACTGGTAAGTCATCCCCCTTGTGCCCTAATTTTGATTGGAAAAGACAGATACTAAAAGACAGATATGGTATAAAAGTTAAAAGAAAGAGATATTGGACTTAATAAAAACTAAAACCAATAATGAGCAGATAATGTATAAAAAGTAAAACTGATATTGAACTCAAGCTCAAAATTGAAAATATTAAAGAATAAATGAAACCATCGAACAGGCATTAATATAAATGAACAAATAAATCTTACAACGAGTAAAACAAGTAAAATTGAATGTGCAAATCGAGCTTAAAACGAAGAAAAATCCCTATGAACAAGGATTTTGCAACTGCCCAGTTCTCTAACTGTGAAAGTACAAAACTTTCTGCGTCATTGGCTCAAAATGAGCTTTCAGCAACTGATATATTACATCTCCAATATTCTGTTTAATTTTATTAGCTCTTTCTAAGACTGTTCAAGACACATTTAGTTTTCAGTAAAGCGCTAATGACGCAGTAAGTTTTAGACTTTTACAATTAGAAAAGAAGAGAGTATCCAAACTCTTGTTTGAAGTGATTTTTGATGGTTTTAAGCTTAATTCGCATATCCAATTTAAGTTTAAATCGTTTAAAATTTAATTATTCATTTATGGGGCACCTACTACATATTTGATTGCAATGCTTGTTTATTTCATTTCTGTTCATTTTGGGTTCCATTTATTCTTCAATATTAATTTCTGCTCATTTTGAGTTTGAATTATTATATATCTTTATTTTTACTGATCTTAAATCTAATATGGCCTTTAGTTTTCTGTGAAAAACTTCTTTTTCGGAAAGTTCTCTTTAATTATTTGGTAAACGTCAGACTTTTCAAATAGACTCTTTTTAACAGGCAATGTTCGTGAAAACCTTCTTGGATGAAAATGAAGACCAACGAGCACAAGCACAAAATTCATCAGTTACCAAAAACTTGTTCAGTTGGACTTCTGTATCATACATTTTTTGTATCCTCTTAACGCCTCCTCCGTGAAGTTTTGCTGCCATCTTTATTGGAAAGAACGATGTTACATACTTTTTAAAGATAGTATAATGAAAGCTCTTCTATGTTGATTTTTTCCAACAGAAGTATTCAACAAATGTTTCAGTTATTTTGTCAAAATTTAGGATTAAGTTTCTTATCTGTTGAAGTTTTCTGATATAGGTATTAAAACTATAATTCCCTATAAGGTACCGTATTGATATTTTTTCCGTAAAAAAATTGAGATGTTGCATTGTAAATACATAAATCCATGCACCTGTTTAACAAACTGCAAGCCAAGAGTCTGACCAGTAATTGACCAAAATCTATACTGACAAAAATATTGATATCTGACGGGACTCTGCCTCCTATAAAGTGATCAGAAGAACCCAAACGAAGAAAGAAAGAATGTAAAGAACATTCTTTTCAGTCCTAGCCACTTGGGTGCAACCTTGGAGCCATTCCTAAAAAAAATTCAAGCTAATAAGCTGTGTCTAATTCGTCAATATTCATAGTCAATAGTAGACGTATCAAGTACAACTTTATTAAATAGTGAAGATAATAGTGCAACACAATTCATTGTAATTTACACAACTGTGTTGTTTCAACTATAAATGCTAAAAGTGTATAAATCGATTTTAAATCATAATAAACCAAGTAAAGGACAGCTGTCACTAAAGTTTCATTTGAAATCTAAATACAGTAAAAGTTAAGTTTTTAAAAACTAGGTAATAAATCTACTGAAAAAGGCTTAAATCAGAATTGACCATTTTATTTTAGTGCAACTTAAAAGTGAAACGCCTATGGTGATAATCTTATTTAGCACTAATAAGTGTCAGGGTCTCAGGCTCATAGATCCTAATTTTCAGTTTTTACCGTTTTATTGTTTAATTTGAAATATATTCTACATAAACAGGGTAATATCAGAGTACCCAGCTTGATCAACCAAGCAATGCTATGACTGGTACCTTGCACTCTATCAAAGGGGTTTGATAGGGTCTTAAACTGGTTTTTTGAAAACGAATTACGGTAGCTCCTTAGAGACCAAGGGGAGGGAAGTATTATAAAAGGACAAATGCATGGGAAAATAACATAGTACATAGTTTTTTGTTGAAGCAGCATAAGAGTTTTCTCAATTACGGAAAAATTCACTTATATATTTTTGGCAAATAAGGAAGCTATTTGAACAGTTTTTCTTTTTTAAGTGAAATCTGATTTAATCAGGATAAACTTTTACTTCTAATATATACATTCTTTGTTCCATATTATATTATATTATCCCTAACAAAAGATAAAAATAATTAGAAATTCTAGCATCAATAACCATAAATAAGATTAATAATTCCCGTATTTTAAACCTTTTATGAGAAAAGCTGAGTTTTCAAAGCTAAACAAAACAAATAAAATAAAGAACAAAACTAAATAAGACCACTTCAAGAGCAAAGTGATTTTCAATTTTCAAAAATAAAGCTAAACTGTATAATCCATCAAATCAGCCGTACGAGTGGAATATGAATTCTTGTCCTACGATTAGCTGAATGGTTCAAGAGTTTTGTGTGGCCCAAGCATACACGTTTAGAGTCGTGGAACCCTAAAACTGGTGTGTAACTATATTTAATATTGTGCTTAAACAAAATCTTGAATTTTATTTTTATTTTCACTTTTATGAGATTATAGACTTTTTAAAGTAAGACTCAGGCGATAAAAGTGAAATTACTCCAAAAATATTATTATAATGATCTTTTGGAATTTAATAAGTACTTAGACATCTTTAGAAAAGGCTTGTAAGTCAAAATTTGAGAGAGTAGGGAAATGTTTGAATTCTAATTCAGTGAAAATTATCTTTTAAAGCAACGCAATGCTCTTCTAGTCTCTTTCAGAAAGAAAGAGTCCGAAGCATGTCATAGGTAAAACCTGGAAACTATTTTCTAAAATTAGTTATTTAAAGACATATTAAACATGAACATTGACATTTCGTTAATTTATTTCTATTGACAAAATGAAAACAAAAATACAGGAAACATTCTAAACTTTGTTGCATGTAGAAAATATAGTACCTGAACAGAACAAAATCTATTTTTTTTTAAATTAGCCAAAACACAAAAAATAAATATTTATAATTGTACAGTCAAAAGTTTTGTATAAGTTTTGATCTAGTTACAGTATAAGTTTTGATCCAACCACTGGTTGTCCTGGTTTTTAACTAAAATTTTGTCTTAAAATAAATTTCTCTGGGCTTAAACCACATAAACCACTTTGATAAAATTAAATGATACAGGTAAAACTATTGCCAGAAAAAATGTTAGACCTGCGCCTCAACACAGAGAGCTCTATTTAAAATGAAAAAAAGATCCTAGGGAAAATAAGCGGAATAAATGTCAAGGTTTTAATATTTCACCGGAGTTCTGATGTGTTGTTTTGTTGCTGTACCAGTAATTGGAGTGTAGGCGCTCTAATATATCACAATTTTGGGTTATTGTTAACAAGATTGAATTTTCAAAAAAAAAGTATTGTATTGTAAACAACTTGGAAGTTTAGTTAAGACCGTTGGAACTTTCAAATCAATCACTATATTAGGCTAGAGCTCTCTAAGAACAACATTTTTTTTGCAGACTCAATATCATTAAAAAAATGGTATATAGCTATAAGGCTATAGTCACAATAATTCAACTTATTAAGGGACAATTGATAAAACATTCATTCTTTTCTTAATCAAGGGAGACTGTGACTTTTTATTTTTTTCTGGAAATGACTATGTTTAAATATATGCTCCACACTGTCAGTTTACCGAAGTTTACCTCATTTAACATGCTTTTCTAACATCCAGATTTTGCAACATCACATAATCAGTAATGTGTAAACCCCCATACATAAGTTGACCATTGGTAAGTATGTGCTCATGTTAATCAAATTGTTGGTTAGAGTGATAACGGTAGTATGATGTTTGATGGGCTCCTGAGAAACAGACTTTCCTTTCATAATTCATTCAATGGTAAAACTTAGCTTCATTTTATTAATGAAAAATGCTCACACAGTTAAAAATAAAGGGAGCATATTAGTGTCAAACTTTATCATCTCCATACTAAGCCAGAGCTAAACATTCCTTGGTAAGTCAAGAAATTTGGATTGTTCAAGGATGCCCAAAGTTGATTTAATCCCAAAGGGCGGGTGTCAGGGTGCCAAAAGTTAATTTGAGCCTTAAATAGGCCCAAAGTATGTCCCTTATAGTACACGGAATTGGCAACAGTATTTTTATAAATAGCCTTAAATTTAACCACAAAATTCAAGAAACTTTGATTTCAGCTCATAAATTCATTGGAAAAATGTAAGCTTCAAGACGTTTAGGTGGAGAGGAGGAGGATATCAAGGTAATGAAGACCATTTTATCATCTCGAATGTTTATTATGCTAGAGTTATACCTTGAGCAATATCGTGGTCTTACTTTATTTTTTTTTAATATATGTTTCCCTTATCTCTGCATTAAAATTAAACACAAAATTAACAATTCGTGACTACTTTGATTTAGCACACAAAATAGTCATATTAAAAGAGCTAATTAATTATATAGGCACAATATAATTTAAACTTTTTAAATATAATTACAGTTAAAATATTTAATTTAGTTAAACGGACATGGCTCATATTTCATCGAATAAATTTTAACGCCGATTAGATTTTAATTGTTACATCAACTATGATTAGTCAGTTTAATACAAAATCTAATTAACTAAATAAAAGTACACTAGGTTTCTATAAAACTAATTAATTGAAATGCAAAAAAGAGATATAAGATTAAATTCAGGAATATATCCTAATACAATCAAATAAATAGACCCAAAAAGGTATGGTGGCATGACTTGTTCTTTTTTTAAGTTGCTATAAATTCAAAATGGGATTGTTACATTTAAGTTCAAATCTGGATCCATTCAACATATGCTCCGAGCACTATTTAGCAGCAAAAACTGAATTTATCATGCAAAAACCTAAACTGCAGATGATCTAGACGAACTGTTCTCTCTTAGTATTCTTGTTCCTTCAATAACAAACACCTACTTAGTCAAATGATTAGGCGTACCAATTTACCACTCAGTATGTAAAGAGAATGAATTTACAAAAATAATGATGTTTTGGCTCTTTTTTTTAAATTAGTGGTTTAAGTAAAAAAAAACAGTTTAATGTAGATCAGCTAAAGATACTAAGGACTTGTTATTTTGAAGTATTTTTACTCCAAACCATATTTTAATAAAATGGAATTAAAGCTCCCATTGTCAACTAAAAGCTTACATAAATCAAACAGTTCGTGGTAACGAACTGTATAAGGAGCGACCCGGCTCAATAGTAACCAAAACTCTAAAAAATTGAATTTTGATATCAATAGCTACATCAAAAGAATCGCATTTTAATGCTGATTTTAAATATATATGTTTCATCAAGTTTAGTCTTACCCATCAAAAGTTACGAGCCTGAGAAAATTTGCCTTATTACAGAAAATAGGTGAGACACCCTAAATGTCATAGAATCTTGAAGAAAATCAAACCATCACATTCAGCGTATCAGAGAACCCTACTGTTGAAGTTTCAAGCTCCTATCTACAAAAATGTGGAATTTTGTATTTTTTGCAAGAAGACAAATCACGGGTGCGTGTTTATTTGTTTGTTTGTTTGTTGTTCTTTTTGTGTTTTTTTTTCCAGGGGTCATCGTATCGACCAAGTGGTCCTAGAATATCGCAAGAGGGCTCATTCTAACGGCAATAAAAAGTTCTAGTGCCCTTTTTAAGGGACCAAAAAATTGGAGGGCATCTAGGCCCCCTCCCACTCTCATTTCTTCCCCAAAGTCAACGAATCAAAATTTTGAGATAGCCATTTTGTTCAGCATAGTCAAAAACCATAACAACTATGTCTTTGGGGATGACTTACTCCCCCACAATCCCTGGGGGAGGGGCTGCAAGTTACAACCTTTGACCAGTGTTTACATATAGTAATGGTTATTGGGAAGTGTACAGACGTTTTCAGGGGGATTTTATTTTGTTTGGGGGTGGGGCTGAGGGGAGGGGAATATGTTGGAGGATCTTTCCTTGGAGGAATCTGTCATGGGGGAAGAAAAATTCAATGAAAAGGGCGCAGGATTTTCTAGCATTACTATAAGAAAACAATGAAAAATAAACATGAAAACGTTTTTTTTCAAATGAAAGGAAGGAGTAGCATTGAAACTTAAAACGAACAGAGATTATTACGCATATGAGGGGTTCTAAAAATAATTTAGCATAAAGAGCGAGGTATTTAGGAGGAGATAAATACCTCGCTCTTTATGCTAAAGTATTTTTAGTAATTTCAACTATTTATTCTACGGCCTTTCTGATTCAGGGGTCATTCTTAAAGAATTGGGACAAAACTTACGATTTAGTGTAAAGAGCGAAGTATTAACGAGGGTACAAGCCCCCTCGTATATATAATAGAAAAATAAGATTATGAAAGTTTGTTACGTACGTTAATTCTTAAGTTACGTATATTTTTTACTAATAAAAAGGTTCGTTGAATATTAAAAGTTCTAGTTGCCTTTTTAAGTAACCGAAAAATTGCATGGCAACTAGGCCTCCTTCCTCACCCATTATTTCTCAAAATCGTCTGATCAAAACTAAGAGAAAGCCATTTAGCCAAAAAAAGGAATTAATATACAAATTTCATTTTAATAATTTATGTGCGGAGAGCCAAAACCAAACATGCATTAATTCAATAACGTTCAGAAATTAAATAAAAAAAAACTGATTTTTTTAGCTGAAAGTAAGGAGCGACATTAAAACTTAAAACGAACAGAAATTACTCCGTATATGAAATGGGTTGTCCCCCCGCAATCCCTCGCTCTTTACGCTAAAGTTTGACTCTTTGCCATAATTCTACTTTTTAAAACAATTAAAAGCTTTAGCGTAAAGAGCGAGGGATTGCGGAGGGGACAACCCATTTCATATACGGATTAATTTCTGTTAGTTTTAAGTTTTAATGTCGCTCCTTACTTTCAGCTAAAAAAATTAGTTTTTTTTATTTAATAACAATAAAGAGTTAAAAAGTCTGAGGGATATTGTAGAACACAATACTGAAGATTAATTCCAATCAGATACCAGGAAGGCTGAGAAAATGTTCAAGTAAGTTTTCAGCAGAAAGAGCACTTTTTAATCGTTGCGTAAATTAATGTTTTTCCACACATTTGCAACAAAAAAAAACTATGTCAAATATTACCCTTGTTCAAAATTGTTTTCATGGTATATTGTGGCATTTCTTTATCACAGTTATAAGTTTATTAGTTTGTTCCTGAAGTTCCTTCATTTCAAAGTTTTCAGTCAATCATACATTTTCTTTAAGGTAAGCCATAACCCCGTGTGGCCCCTGTTTTGAGCTTGCGACCCGAGCAATTCATTTTGCTTTTAAGTTTGAGTAATTCTGAGCTAGGATTTCACTATTTGAATAACCAAATGTACCAGATCTTGGCTAATCAGAGACTTATCTAACTTGACGTTAGTGGATGTGATCATAAACTGAGGGAAATCGAGTCTCAAAATATGATAGTCTTTATACAAGATTAGCAGTAAAGGTTATGTACTTGTACTGCATGGTTATTATTTCCCCGGCACTATGTTATTGGTGTTTCAATTACCGATAAAATTACCGATAAATTATTGTTAGTTTTGTCTTATTTTCAGCGATTCCCGGTATTTCATTTAATGAGAACAACTACTTTTGGGCAGTGCCGGATTTGGATGGCAATATTATTTATGTAGTAATTTTAAATTTCGACAGTTCGAATGTATGCATTTTACAATTGTGTGTGTTTCTTGATTGTTAGTAGACTATAAATCAAGTTATCTTTGTTCAAATATATTTTTTGGTGTCGTTAACTGGTAGTGTTACCGTATAGAGTCATACATATTCAAAATTAAATGCTTATTGAAAAATTACAAGGAAATACTTGTTGAGAAAGACTTTTTTAGTCTTTGGTGAGAGTAACTGGAAATAATTGGAACTGGACATTTTGTGAAACAGTCCTGAAGTTCTGACTTCAACTTATCTCTATCTTGAGGCTGATTTTGACGCAAAAATTTGAACTCAACCTCTTTTGTTGGGGATATCTATAAAAAAGGAGAAAATTAGATATCTCAGAAAATACACTCATTGAGAACATTTTATTTTCAAAAGCATAATCTACGAATGGGTCAGTAGATAATGTGACTTAAACAAAAAATTCTTCCAGAAAGTAAAGTTTAAAAAAATATAAACATTTTGCCTTTATATATATGACAAAACAGGGCAACGAAAAAGGACGGGATTAAAAAAAAATATCCCAAAAAAGCCGAAAAGTCTAAGAACCTGTAAAAAATCTTGTATGAAAATACAAAAACAGGAAAATTCCGACTGTAGCCAAGCTGAATCATCAAGGAGAAAAAAAAACTCGAATTTTCTAAAATAGGATCAAGATTTACTGGAGACTGACAATATTGGAATAAGTTAGTTATTGAGAAGAAATTGAAATTAACACCATTTAAGATTCGCTAACAAAATCTTAAGCATATAGAAAAAAAGAAAGAAAGAAATTTTATTTGAGCCCTACGGCCATACACAACATGATTTAATAATACAACACTGCACAGAACACACACTCAATATAAAACAATACTTATTTTCATTCACTCGGGCTCGACTGAGCCTCTCCCGCCTTTTCCACATATCGTGCCATTTTGCATATGGTTCCAGGGATCGAAGACCTCAGGATATCAGAAAGCAGCACCAACCGATGGTCCCCCCAAATTTCATCCCTAAGACTTTCAAGCTCCTGGCGTTCCATGAGGAAATGGGCTAAATTATTATCCTCTTTTCCGCAATACCTATACTTACCATTTGTACCCTTATTTTTTTTTTAATTTCTGTCCCCTATGTACTGGAAGGCAATTTCCCCTCAACTGGATCCATCATTTTAAATATCTAAAAGGTAAATTTACCTTAAAATAATATTCTTCCCCAAAAATCTCTTTTACTTTACTATATTCCTTCAGTGTTTCCGACGAACGTACTAAACAACCCCACTCTTCTATCTCTTGGTCTTTCAATCTCTGCATAATTTCTGGAAGGCATCCGGGTCCGTTTCCTTCCATCCACAAATAAGAGAAGCCTAGTTTGTCAAGAGATTTCTTGATTTGTTGAGTCCAAGTAGTTTTCCTATTAATTCGAAGCAAATCATTATAAGCTTGTTTAGCCAATCGGTCCTCAGGAAGTTGGGTTAACATCAGCCAAAACTTAAATACTTGATAAGGCCGGTGCAATCTCAGTGAGAAGATGCCGAAGTCTCCCTTGATTAGCTGGTTATGTGTTGTCTGGTGCAACCCGAAGAGTCTTTTGTAGTATCTAAACTGGACTGATTCTAGCTTCTCCGCGGCCTCCAGGCCCCATAGCTCAGCTCCGTAATGAATTGCCGGTTTAATTTTCGAATCAAATATTTGCTTAAACATTTTTAATGACTTCGACTTTTTCACTAGGTCATTACGTAATATAGCACCCACTGCTGCCCCTCGCTTTGACATTTCGCTCACATGTTCCTTCCAACTGCAGTTAGGTGGCAGGGTAAATCCCAGATATTTCGCCTTTCCCACTACCTTAATCTCTTGTCCTTTGAACCGAAATTTCTCGTTCTCGACTAAATTTCTTCTTCCTCCTTTATTGAAGATCATTATCTCCGTCTTCCCGAGGTTTCGACGTAGTTTCTTCGATTCAAGGTATTCTGCCATCAGGTCAATTAAAATTTGTAGTTCACGAGCTGTTTTCGCTACTAATGCCATGTCGTCGGCGAACAGCAGAGCCGAAATCATTCTGTTGCCGAGCTTAACAGTTGGGGCCCATCTTTTCTTCAAGAATTATACGATGTCGTTTACGAATATTCCGAATAGCCGAGGTGACAGGGCACTTCCTTGTTTAACACCTCTTGTCTGTTCAAATATCCTTGAATCTCCTTTTCCAAACACTCTAACGACTGCTTTTGTACTTCCATACATATTAGCTACCAGTTGTGCGAAATGACCTGGTAGTCCAGTTTTAATTAATTTCATTATCAGTAATTCCCTATCCACGCTATCGAAAGCTTTTTGGAGGTCTAAAAAAGCCACGTAAAATTTATTTTTTCCTCTTCCATATTTTTCAGAAAGGGCATGCAGTACAAACATTCTGTCCGCTGTATTGTATCCGGCCCGGAAGCCTCCTTGCTCTTCTTTAATTTTTTCGTACACTTCAAGCCATTTTGACAGTCTCACATCAATAATTTTCTCAAATATTTTACTCATCGTTGGTATTAGGGATATGGGTCTATAGTTGGAGTGTTCCTCCGCATTTCCCTTTTTGAAAAGCGGCAAAATTACTGACGTCTTCCATGCTTCGGGCCATTTACATGTGCTAAGAATTGCATTGAAGATGAGGACCATTATGGGAACGAATGACAGTGCGAACTTCTTATAAACCATAATAGGGATTCCATCCAGCCCCGGCACTGTGCCCCCTTTCTGATTCTTCAAAATGTTTTTTATTTCCTCCTCCTTTGTTTCCTCCAGCAAACTGTAGTCATGCTCTTGGAGCGGGAAACAAGTTCCCTCCGTCGGAATAGAATTTAGCACTCCGAGAGGTGCTGTATCGTTTCCTATTTCAAAATATGGTGGGCAAGTTTCTGGTTCTGGGCATTTTTGTTGGGTAGATTTTCTTTTCTCATGGTCTTGAATTTTCCTCCAAAATACTTTCATGTCATTCATTTTAAAACTCTCCGATAATTGTTTTATATCCCTTATTTCCGCTTCTCTTTTTTTCTGTTTCAATAACTGTTTATAATCTCGCCGGATAGCTTTCATCTGGAGAACTACTGTCACTTTTAGGGGGCTCTCTTTAAGGGCCTTCACTTTTTCTACTATTTGAATCAATTCTTTTTTCCTTGCTAAGCATTCATATAGATATATTTAATATGTTCCGTCATAAAATTATTAAAATTCTACCCTTTAATCGTAGCGTACATTTTAACAGCAGACGAAGTACCATTACCATGTTTTAATTCTTACCAAAAGCCCATTTATTTTAATTTCTTTTGGTTTAATGCTGTAATTTCTGTGACCTGACAGTTTTTCATTTCCATTAAAAAAAAGTTTTTCAAAGAAAATTTAAGAGGTACATTAAACCAATGACGAGTAGAAATAAAGTCAAGCAATAATCCGAACTGAATGAACAGATATGCTATTAATGATTAAATGGGACCAATAACGCAGAGAAATTAAAATGAATAAACAAGTCAAACCTGAAAAGGAACAGAAATGCTATGAACAGGAGTAGGGCTAGTAGCCCTTCAGCCTTCTGAGGACAAGAAGATCATTTTCGTTCTGCTGAAAACAATTTTTATTTCGAGCAGAGTGTTCTTTATTTGCCAGAGCACCAATAGCAACAATAAAAAAGAAAAGAAGTCACTATAATGGCCAAGGTTTCTGAAAAGAACTAGTGTAGCTAGATTAATTGTTTAATATGTAACGATAATCATTCCTAGAAATCTGATTGATATTGTATTCATTAACATTACAAAACAGAAAATTTTCAAAATTTATTTTGCTTCTATCAAAGCGCATATGACACTTTTGGCTTTAGAAAATTTAACGCGTGTCAGTCCTGTTTTTGGTCGTTTTCACTATTTTAGATTTGACTCGATTATTCACTGAAATTTCCTTTCGCTTTAGGTACAACTTATCCATTGATAGTAATTTCTACTTATTTAAAATTTCAATTGTTAATTTACTTTATTTCTGCTCGTCTTTAATTTAATGAAACTCTTTTCTCTTCTTTGAACATTATGGGAAAAGTTTTTTTTTTAACATTAATTACACTTCGTTCTTAATTGATATTGTGTTTTTACTGGTTCGTGAAAGAATAATTGTAATAGTTTTTTCGGTTATATTTTGACCACAAGTTAAATAAAAAATAAATGAAACTCAAACCCAACAGAAAAAAATAAACAACCATAGAAAAAGAATATGCAACATGTACTAATGTAAACAAATAAATCTTAAAACCAGTAAAGCTTAATGTGAATACACAAATCAAGCTTGGAACGAACGAAAATCACCACAACCAACAGTTTGGGTATTGCCTCCTTCTCTCACTGTAAAAGTCTAAAGCCTACTGCCTCATTGGCGCTTTACTGAAAACTATGTGTGTTTTGAAGAGTCTTGAAAAATACAAATAAAACCAAAGTGAACATTTGATATATAATAATATTAATTGTTGAAAGTTCATCAGTTTAATATTTAAGTTTTTTTATATTTATTTAATAATATTTATTTTTAATAATTAATATTTAAGTTTTGTTTTCATTTTTAATGCTGTAATAACTGGAAAAGATAATATTTGTAATATAATTCGTTTTCAGTGGATCACCAATGACACAGTAGGCTTTAGACTTTCACAGTTAGGAAAGGGGCAGCATCCAAACTCTTGTTTGTAGTGAAACTATATTTGTCTCAGCCTTGGAAAGAACTAATAAAGTTAAACTGAATATTTGATATATAAAGATATTAATTGCTCACAGCTCATCAGTTCCAAATTTAATTTTACTGTAATTTTTATGTATTTCCGATTTTGCAATAAGTACAAAAGAAAATATTTGTAATAAAATTCGTTTTTAGCTCTCATGATTCATCATTGATAAGTGTTTTCGGGGGGGAGGGGAATCGGGACATTGAGGGCCAGGGGTCAGCTCCCATAAATTTAAGAATAATATATCGTTAATGAGTTGTTTTTTGGGGGGAGGTTCGGATCATTGAGGTCCAGAGATAATTTTTTGAATAAAATATTGTAAATAATTTATTTGGGGAGAGGTATGGAGGGAGGGTCAAAGGTCAGATCCCATGATTTTTGGAATAGATTATTGTTGATAAGTTGTTTTTATTGGAGGGGTGGGTGGATCTTGGAGGGAGGGCCAGCGATCAGCTCCCATGACTTATCATTGATAAATTTTATTAGATGGAAAAGGAGGAGGATCGGGCAATGGAGGTACAGGGGTCAGCCTTCATTGCCTTCGGAATAAATTACCATTAATAAGTTTTTTTTAGTGAGAGTCGAGCTTATCTAATCTTTGAACTATTTTAAAAACCCTCCTATAAAAACCTTATATACCCCCACAGCAAAACTTACAACACTTGCCCTCGGTTATTGGGGGTTGTGTCGACCCCTGACCTTTTATTTATCAGATGTTTGAACTTATTTTGAAAAAAATGGCCATCTCAAAAATTCGATCGGATGGATTCGGGGAAAAGAGGGCAGGGGCGCTAGTTGTCCTCCATTCCCTTTTAACTCTTGAAAGGGGAATTAGAACTTTAATTTTCAATCGACGAGTCCACTCCGAAGCTTGTACGACCACCCTTACCATAAAAACCCCATTTGCCCCGGGGCATGATTTACAACACTAGCCCCGGTATTTTGAGGATTGTGTAAACCACGGAGTTTTGTTAGAATAAAACGGAGAATAAAACAAATTCGAGTTTCTGTCATTCACCTGGAGCCTGGAAACTTGGAAAATAACAAACCGTGCATTATTTTCAATAAAATAAAAGCAATACTTACAATATCCTTAATATGATCAACCCTTCCAGGTCCTTCTATATATCTTTTCGCGGGTCTATTCAAAAGTTGTAAATTGTTACTGTTAATTTCTGATCTTTGAAGTCTCATTTTTGATAGGTGATTATAGCTTGTAATTTGTGATGTGGGTACTTGTGTCATCTTTAAGTACAATACTTCAGGGATGGACTTTGTCCGATTTCCACTGCTATACCACTTTCTTCTATCATTTGTGCTAGGGGGTGCCTTATATTCGTCTGCTGATCTCTGTGCTTTAGTGGATTTTACTCCTGTTGCCAAAGGAGTTGAAAATGTTCTTTGGATCTGAAAAAAGTTCTACATTATTGGTTTAGAAAAACATAATCCTACAGCAGATTCACAACTGTATTAATCTGCAAGAAATCTATATCATCCCATCTTACGAAAGGAATACGATATATCTATATATATATATATATATATATATATATATATATATATATATATATATATATATATATATATATATATATATATATATATATATATATATATATATATATATATATATATATATATATATATATATATATATATATATATATATCTATATATATAAAAATAAGTTGTCTGTCTGTCTGTGGATGTGTGGATGGATGTGTCAGGTGACGTCACCTGAAAAAACTGGATCAGGTGACGTCAAAACTGAAAAAACTAAAAAAAGGCAAAAACTACAAAAAAAACTAAAAACTAATAAAAAAAATAAAAAAGCTAAAAAACTAAAAAAACTATAAAGGTAAAAACCAATAAAAAACTAAAAAAAAAACTGAAAAAACTAAAAAAAGGCAAAAACTACAAAAAAAACTAAAAACTAATAAAAAAAGTAAAAAAGCTAAAAAACTAAAAAAACTAAAAAAAAACTAAAAAAAGGTAAAAAACTAAAAAAAATAAAAAATAAAAAAAAACTAAAAAAAAGGAAAAAACTGAAAAATAAGCTAAAATAAAGGTAAAAACCAATAAAAAACTAAAAAAAAAAAGGAAAAAACTAATAAATGACGACACTCAAAGAGAAAGCGACCAGGACAAAAGGAATGTTCGATTAGCAATCAACAAAGCACAGGGACACAGGGAGTATAAATGACGACCAGGACATAAGTAAAAAAAAAAACTATCTATATATATAAAAATAAGTTGTCTGTGGATCGTGGATCAGGTGACGTCACCTGAAAAAACTGGATCAGGTGACGTCAAAACTGAAAAAACTAAAAAAAGGCAAAAACTACAAAAAAAACTAAAAACTAATAAAAAAAATAAAAAAGCTAAAAAACTAAAAAAACTATAAAGGTAAAAACCAATAAAAAACTAAAAAAAAAACTGAAAAAACTAAAAAAAGGCAAAAACTACAAAAAAAAACTAAAAACTAATAAAAAAAGTAAAAAAGCTAAAAAACTAAAAAAACTAAAAAAAAAACTAAAAAAAGGTAAAAAACTAAAAAAAATAAAAAATAAAAAAAAACTAAAAAAAAGGAAAAAACTGAAAAATAAGCTAAAATAAAGGTAAAAACCAATAAAAAACTAAAAAAAAAGGAAAAAACTAATAAATGACGACACTCAAAGAGAAAGCGACCAGGACAAAAGGAATGTTCGATTAGCAATCAACAAAGCACAGGGACACAGGGAGTATAAATGACGACCAGGACATAAGTAAAAAAAAAACTATCTATATATATAAAAATAAGTTGTCTGTGGATCGTGGATCAGGTGACGTCACCTGAAAAAACTGGATCAGGTGACGTCAAAACTGAAAAAACTAAAAAAAGGCAAAAACTACAAAAAAACTAAAAACTAATAAAAAAAATAAAAAAGCTAAAAAACTAAAAAAACTAAAAAAAGGCAAAAACTACAAAAAAAACTAAAAACTAATAAAAAAGCTAAAAAACTAAAAAAACTAAAAAAAGGCAAAAACTGCAAAAAAAACTAAAAACTAATAAAAAAATAAAAAAGCTAAAAAACTAAAAAAACTAAAAAAACTAAAAAAAGGTAAAAAACTAAAAAAACTAAAAACTAATAAAAACTAAAAAAGGTAAAAACTAAAAGAACTAAAAAAGAAAAAAATAAATGACGACACTCAAAGAGAAAGCGACCAGGACAAAAGGAATGTTCGATTAGCAATCAACAAAGCACCGGGACACAGGGAGTATAAATGACGACCAGGACACAAGTAAAAAAAAAAATTAACAAAACTAAAAAGAAGGTAAAAACTACAAAAAAACTAAAAAGAAAAAAAAACTAAAAACTAATAAAAAAACTAAAAAATCTAAAAATCTAAATAAACTAAAAAAGAAAAAAAAAGGAAAAAAATAAAGGAGAAAAACAAAACTAAAAAACGAATGTATATACAGACCGGTACACCGGGATACAAATGACGACCGGGACACAGGGAATATAAATGACGACCGGGACACAGGGAATATAAATGACGACCGGGACACAGGGACACAACTACAACGGGGACACCGGGGGAAACAGGGGGATATAAATGACGACCGGGACAAAAAAATTAAAAAGAAAAAAAAACTAAAAACTAATAAAAAAACTAAAAAATCTAAAAATCTAAATAAGCTAAAAAAGAAAAAAAAAAGGAAAAAAATAAAGGAGAAAAACAAAACTAAAAAACGAATGTATATACAGACCGGGACACCGGGATACAAATGACGACCGGGACCCGGGACACAGGGAATATAAATGACGACCGGGACACAGGGACACAACTACAACGGGGACACCGGGGGAAACAGGGGGATGTAAATGACAACAAAGCTCAAGGGCAATCATTAGAATCATGAGGTATAGATCTGAATACAGATTGTTTTCCCATGGACCATTATATGTTGCATGTTCAAGAGTCGGTAAACCTGACAATCTATTTATATGCAAAGACAATGGGACAGCAAAGAATGTTGTATATTCGCAAGTTTTACGTAGTTAAAACCATATATATATATCTATCTATATTCACAGGTGGGACATAGGGACACAACTACAATGGCGCGTAACTATTATGGCGCGTAACGACTTACGCGCGCGGGGGGGCTTGGGGGGGGCGCGAAGCGCCCCCACCAACTAGGTGTTGGGGTGGCGCGAAGCGCCACCCCAACAGCTAGTATATATATATATATATATATATATATGAAAAGAGAAATCACCAATGCAATAGCACAAACACATTAAAAAAAAAAAAAAAAAAAAAAAAAAAAAAAAAAAAAAAAAAAAAAAAAAAAAAAAAAAAGGAAGACAAAAGAGAAATTAAAGAAAATTCTCTAAGAGCCTTAATTTTGGGGAAAAAATTTATTTGATTAACGTCATTTTCTTGGATTTTCATGAATGGAGAATTTTATATTAAATTGCTTAAAGAGCAAAAAACTGGTAATTGCAAAAATATTTGCATGTATTTTGACAAGGGATTACAACTATTTAAAACCTTAGAAAAGAAAACCAAAAGTTCGAAGCTTAGCAGAAATCGTTGTTAGAAATCGGACTTGCCGTAACAATCAAGTATCTTTGATTAGGCTACTACATATTTCTACTACTTTAGTAGAAATATGTGTTAGAAAAACTATATTACAGAATTTCTTTTCTTATGGGTTTAAGCAACGTCTTTTTAAGACATGAAAAAAGTTGAAAATTTTTTAATTGATGATCATGTAATTCGATGTGGCAACCTCCAAAGAAATCCCTTTAGGTTTACTTTGCAAGGCAATAGTGCTATTGATTTTGCATATATTATGCGGTATTTAGATTTGCTCATTTCGTTTCTTCTTAAAAAATTCTCGTCCTGCACTTCTTAATCTATTTAATTTTAAGATAAGAAGCGCTTAAGAGACGCTTATAAGAATTAAGGGCCTCTAAAAACGTCCTGTACTGGCTTGTCATTATAACATGTTTGTGATCGCACATTTACTATCTCGATTACGTTTTAGATGCTTTTCATGAAGATGATTACAAAATGATTTAATGTTTTAACAAGTACGCGGAGTTTTTACCAGAAATTACAATTTGAGCTTGTAATGGCGTAGAAAGGGCTTAGTGGAGAAAACTTAATTAATCCCACAATATATAGGTGATAATTTACCATAGAATTAACTTGACCCGGGAGAGAAACATGGTTACAATCTTTGTGGTGTGAGACGTTTTTTTACAATTTGTGTCTTTTAAGTTTTTAGGGACATTTTTGTTTGAAGACGGGACGTGTTTAGAGAGTTATCACATATTGATCGTCAGATGAGTTAGAACAAAAGTAATAACTTTCACTGGTGCCTCAAACGTTGCAGTAAGTAACTTATACTCATCATTTCAAACAGATGTTTTTGTTTCAAAGTTCGAGCCCACAGCTTACCAAGCTTACAGCTTACCAGCTTACCACAGCTTACCTGAACATCTGTTGCAGCTACATGCAGAATAAACAGTGCTCTAGTAAAATAACCAATCCGTTACAGAGTGTTTGAAGGAAGAAATAAAGAAGAAATATTCATAGGGATACTCACTTCAGTATGTCCTGATGTGTGTAAAGATGTTGCAACTTGGCTTCTATCAACGAAACCTCTACAGCAGTTAGTTTTGTAGTAGCTTTGAGGCTGTAAGAAATCTGGTAGTTTTTTCCTTCGGAAATCTTCATTGCCGGATAATTGGAAACTCGTTGAGCTGTGGCTTTCAAAAATTCCAGAATTAGTCTGGAAAATAAAAGAAAAACTAATTTTAACTTAAGCAGTAGAATAGTGTGCAAAAATTAAAGGATGTATTTGTCCTTCAATTTCACGAGAGAACAAAAACAAAGGTTGAACAATCTAGGGTGAGATAGATCTGTCCGAGAATTCAAAAAGATAGAGAACTGCAAAAGTTGAAGCTTGTAGCTTGCTTAAAATTGATACCCTTTTAATACAGGGTCTATAGTATATTAGACTGTGTTTAATGGCTTTTCATCTGAATCTGCCAATACACTAATTTTTCAACCTTTACAACACTTTGCAATTTTTTAACCATCTTTTGTGAAGTAACTATAAAGCAAAACCCACTGGAAGACTCTTGGTGGCACAACAGTTTAGAAAAAGTCGAAATTGGTACCCTTTTTAATACGGGCCCTATAGTATATTAGACTGTGTTTAATGGCTTTTCATCTAAATCTGCCAATACACTAATTTTTAAACTTTACAGAACTTCCCCATCTTTTGTAAAATAACTTCAAAATTCATATTCATAATCTTCAGTAACTTATTTCTAACCTCAGAGCCACCATGTTTAAGAAACTCGTTTACAATACTCTCAGGATCTGGAGCCTTATTTTCTTTTATCTTTTTATTGCTGTCGCTTATTCTTCCTCACAAAACGCATCTTCATTCACATTCAAAGTATCATAAACTTTTTCATTTTCCTCTAAATCTTTTCTTTACAACCCTATGTTGATTTCGCACATTCTCAAAATGTTCTGTTCATCTCTTTTTAACTCTTTTCTCTTTACTGATTGTAGCTCCGTTCTTATCTTTAACTGGGATAGTCCGGATTGACAAGTTCCTCTGAATTTATTAATATGCCAGTACAATATTTTACTATTATGCCGTCTAGATGTATCTTCCAGGTCCTCGGCAATTTTATCCTTGGCCTCCACTTCACACCTCCTTAGGTCAAATTTTAATGCTTTCTCCGCTTTCTTTACAGTTCTATTGTTTTCATATGATCCATCACTCAGATTTTGCTTGTACATGCCCCTTCTCCTCTCTTATCATAAATGAAGTTTTTTCACTAATATTCCTAGATGCAATCTTAACTTTCTTCTCTAAGACACCATCAGCAACTTCACAAATTATTTTCCTAAGATTATTCCATCCATCTTCCGCATTGTCAAATTTTAAACTCTCCAGTTTCGTATTCAACTATTCCTGGAAAGTTTCTCTCCAATTTTCATCCTGGAGTCTACCATCATCAGAACTTCCCGACAGGTAGTTATCCTTCCAAAATTTCAGCTTTAAATAAACCCTAGACACTACTAGATGGTGATCTTTACTTTTAACATCAATAACAGCACTCTTATATATCCTAGTATCTTATATCGATCATCCCAGTCTTCGGTTTACAATGACATAATTAATAAAGTTTGCTGTCTTACCATCATGTAAATACCATGTTAACTTATCGACCATTTTATGACCCAAAACCGTATTTGTTAAAACTAAATTAATATACCTACAAAATTGCAGCAGACTGTAGCCATTACTGTTCTCTTTTCCTACACCAAATTTACCTGGGCTATGGTATCATCTATCCCTATTTCTGGGCGTTAAAATCTCCTAATAAAAACACCATATTTCTACCTGGGACCCTATGTATTTGCTCCCGTAACTGTAAGTAAAATTCATGTGAGTCACTAGTATCTCCTTCAATCGGTTCTAATCGGGGCATATACTACTATAACTGATACCCTGAACTTTTTAGCCATGAAATCAGAGATTAGTATTCTATTATTATAACCTTTTTAGCCTAAACATGACTTAGCAGCCACCTTATTCATTATATTTTGAACATCCTTCTTGGCTGAGTAAATCAATTCTATATCACCTAATTTCATGCTTCCTACCCCTGGGATATAAGTTTTTGAAACTTCTAATAAGTTCAGTTCAGATCGTTTGAATTCGTCAGTCAAAATGTCGACAAAATAATTATTTTTAACTTAGTAGCATTCCAAGTTCCAATTTTCATATTCTTTAAATCATTGAAATTGTTTGGACTCGGGAATAGCAATGGTCCCGGATTCCAGTGCAGGACGAAGACCGACACGTCTTCTCAAGTCTACACCGAAGTCCTTAAGCCGGCTTAGAACCGGACTGCAAAAGGTCCCTTGGACCCCCAGTATGAATGGAGGCTGTGTGCAATCCTGATCTCATCTTGGTCACAACATGGTTTTTAATACTTGGTGATGCTCTTCTATTAACAAGACTCGAAACCCTGCACAGACAGTCTCAAGCCTATTATTTCAGACTCATTATATATTCATGTCTACAAATATTATGCTCCTATGGGGAGGTAACCCATATTAGAGAAATTGGCTAAGAAGAGGTTTTTCAGTCCTTAAAACGCCCGCCAAAGCACACCACGCCCAGAAAAATTATCCATTCATCAAAATCCCGTGCGACTGCTGTGTTGTTTACTAGGCTATAATTTCTTCGAGGGGTGCCACTGTTTAAGTGGGGATAGAGCTGACTGCAAGGTCGCCAGTTTTTCAGGTACCCACAAATGGTCCAGATAGCCATTTCCATAGGCTGTTGTCCATAGATCTGGATCTCACACCCTGCTGCAGATGTCCTCCTATAGGGAATCCTCCCATGATGGTGTTCTGCATCACCATGCAATTTAACCCATTACTGGGATAAGTTTTGTAGCTCGTGGGACGTGTGCACATACTGTTGGGCCCTGTTGAGTTTACATTTGAGGGGCTTTCTTCCTCCTCCATCTGCATTTACGACCCCGGTGAGGGTGCCTCAGTTTTATTATGGACCCCAGGAACAAGGTTCCCACTTTTACCGTTCCTCCTAAGGAGGCACCCTACATACCTGTATGCTTAGGAATGGCGCTATATATCTAGATTGATAAGCCACGACTGATAGTTCAACATGATCACCCACGTATGTGTGACCATCCTTCTTTGAAAAATATTTAAAATAAAATCATAAAATTTAGGATCTTTACAAATAATAGATTTTGTTTTTGAATATATTATTATAAGAACTTCATTTTATAGTCCCAGTTTCTATTTAGAAGGGTAATTCTTTTCTTAGTCTTTAGTTCACTCCTAGGAGCGGTTTTATAGAAGGCTTTCTTAAATGTAAGATAGGTTACTGCTTCCCTCTCGCATCCCCGCCATGAAAATGATACCGCTAATCATCCATAGAAAAAAAATCCCGTCAAATATTTCCTGGCGGAGGGGGGAGGGTCTGAAGCGTCTTTTATCAATTATAGGGAAATTATTTAAGCTGTCTTTACAGTGTTCTCTCGACAATTTTTGTTTTGTAAGGATGTCCGCCATGGACACCAGCAGGTTTACCATAGGGACACTGGGACAGTGCACATATTCTTGGGGAAATAAAAGATATTAAAACACAAATAGTAGGAAAACGAGAAATATTCCCATTTGAATTTTGGCAAAAACAAAGCTCTTGATGGCACTTGCCCTTCTTCCCTTTTGGATAGTTCCTGGTGGCAGTTATGCCGCTTTTTCACCTCTTCCCCTTTTGTGTCGACGATCATATGAATGTAATGCCTTATTAAATACAGAAAAAAATATTTCTACAATAAGAAGGAATTTATTGCCCCACAGTACCTCGGCAATTGAAGGAATATCACAAATTAGCGTGTACCCCCTTCCCGAACCTGTTTCTATATTTATCAAACTTTTCACTGGGAATTAGATACAAATAGGCATAAAAACGTTTTCTAAGGCTTTGAGCAGAATCCACCTTAGTCACAGAGCCTCCTCCATAACAGCTGACGTGCATTTATACGTGACTATTGTAATTTTATTGTACCTCAAATCAATCAACTTAGTAAGTTGATACTTTTCAATGATTGTCCATATTAACTTTTTATTTTGTACAGACTACTTCCATCTTTGAGGACGAATATGCCACCTCGAGGTATTACTGTCTCTGAAAATAGAATTCGCAATGTAAAATTTTTAGCGGATTTTAAATCAATTGATAATCTCGGAATTTCTAGTTGCTTTTTTTGGAGGGGGGGGGGTTTCTTTCCGCCAAAATTGTCTATTTTTGTGCTATAAAATGGCATAAAGCACCATTGTTTTGAGGCAGTCTCTGTTGCTAATTGAAAAGGGGAACTAGAGCTTTGTATTTCTATTTGAATGGGTCGTCTCTGAAATTCTTGGACAACTGACTTGATATGACCCCCACTGGAAAAACAAACTAGAAAAGAATCAAATAAACACGCTTCTGAGATCATCTTTCCTAGAAAAAAAATCAAAAAATTTGTCTTTTTTAATTTTTAAAATAAAGCTCTCTAAAATGTTTAATTTGATGATTTAATTTTCATAAATATTGCTCTCCTATTCGGGTGACTTTTTAAAAAGCAAGCAAATTTTCTCCTGCTCGTAGAATTCCATAGGTTACTTTAAATTTAATTAATTCTGTATTTTTATGGCCGCCATAAAAATTGATTTTTCATCTGAAAGTGAGGAACAACATTAAAACTAAAAAAGAAGTTAAGTTATTCCGTATATGGGTTGAGGGTGCCCTCTCCAGAATCCTTCACTCTTCACGCCTTAGTTTTTTAGTAATTTTATAAAAAGTATTTTTTTTTTATTATTCAATATAATATAACTCCTTACTTTCAATTGAAAAAACTTGTTTTTTTTATTTCTATTTATTTTTAAAATAATACCGGGAAGTTTGGCTCTCTCTCCATAGAAAATTCTCACCCCCATGAGAAATTCCTTCAAGTAACCTTCCTTCCACGTAAAATACCCCTCCCCAGGAAAATTTCCTACAGAAAATTCTGTCCTTGCTGAAAATATTCCCCCTGGAAAATTTCTTGCGGACGATTCCACCTGAAAAATTCTTCTTGGCTTACTTTCATTTGAAAAAAACTTTAGTTTTTGATCGTTTTTCAAGTCACGCCGTGAAAAACTCTTCCCGGGAATCCCACCTCTGTGGAAAGTTGCTCCAGCTGAAACATATCCCATGGAAAATTCCCCCGAGGAACATTCCCTCATGGAGAAGTTTTCACGGATAAAATACCCCGGGTATATCATCCATACACTTCCAATCTTGCTGAAAATTTCCCCAAGCGATTCCTCCGGACCCTCTCCACATGAAAAATTAAGTGGGCAAAGAGAATGTAAGACAGAAAAAAGAATTTCGTATAGGAATTCTGGCATATTCCACAAGTGTAAAATTGCCCTTGGAAACGTCACTTCTGGACTTGCCTTTTCATGAAAAATTCTCCCCGTGGACAATCTCCCAGCAGGAAATTTCCTCCCATGAAAATGTCTGTATACTTCCCAATAACAAATACTATACGTAAACAATGGACGTCTTTCATAACTTACAGCCCTCTCCCCTGGGGATGTGGGGGGTCATTGTATCTCCAAAGGTGTAGTTGTTGGACCTTTCATCAATGCTGGAAAAAAATGACTGTCTCAAAACTTGATAAGACGACTTTGTGGGAAAGGGGAGTGTGAGAGGGGGTCTAGTTGCACGCCAAACTTTCGGTTCTTAAATATGCAAATTAAAATTTCAATCTTCGTTCGGATGAGTCCTCTGTCGATATTCTTGGATCATCGGTTCAATATGATTACCCCTGGGGAAAAAAGGAAACAACAAAAAAACAAAATAAACACGCATCCGTGATCTTTCTTCTGATCAAAAATAAAAATCCCAAATTTTTGTAGATGGAACTTGAAACCTTAAAAAGGATTTCATATGGGAATTATGTCAAATCTTTCGTGTAAAAGTTTCCCCTATTACTATCAGTTGTAGTAGGGTTTAGTGGGGATTAGAATATATTCAAGATTAAGTACTATTTGTTCCTAAGTTATCAGAATAGGGTAACTGTCTTCAATATCTAGGGAACGGCATTGAAGATCACAAACATCTATTTTTTTATTTTTTCTTAGTGGAAACTATGTGGACCTTCAATTTTAGCTTTGAGGAAGTAGAGAAGTAATAAATAGTTTGTCTCAAATTATCAAAAATCCATTAAATATTCATGGTGAAGCGTTGATGTTAACTGAAAGACAAAATATTTAACCAGGTTAACAAAATGGGGAACTCGCAGTGTCTCAAGAACAATTTGTAATATCTAGTCGAAACTATCAGGAGGTGTATGAGGGTCAAGTAGACCTTAATTGTTGGTGCCGAGGCCGGGGTTGGAGGAAAATCTAAAGGCACTATGCATATCTGGGCTATCAAAATAGAATATTCGCTATTTCCTGTGAGCGACTTGGGAGATGCAGTTGGAACCCTTAGCTAATCTAAAGGGTGGTACACAGTGGTGCCAGTTCTGAAAGATGTTGCAGGGCAAAAAATACCAAAAAAGGTATTTTGTAACTTTTAGGGGGAGTCTATAAAGGCCAATTTCCCCCTGTCACCCATCATGTAGCGCAACTGGTGGAACAAGAGAACCTCAAAATCTTGCGATTGCAGGACCATCTGAAAAAGTTATTTCTGTGATTCACCTAAACTTTTTTTTTAACTATAAACACTTATGGGAATAACAAATTTATTCAAAACAACTACAGCGGTGAATCAAATACTACGTACTATGAGGCTACCAAAAAAGTTTCTTTGTAATATCTGTGGAATAGCTTGAGCTACTTGAAAATTTTAGGGAAGGTTTTAGGTCTATGTTGGCTTAAGTCTCCCAACCCTACAGACCACCCCACCCCCCAAAAAATGTCTGTATAATAGTTTCCTTCGTTTTTTTTGAAAATCAAGGAAATTTTGTTAGGCTCGTAGCTTTTAATAGTTAACACTGAACTTGATGAATCTTATAATTCGGGATCAGCTTAAAAAGCTCGTTCTTTTGATGCATCTTTTGATATCAAAATTCTGTTTTTTAGAGTTTCGATTACCGTTGAGCCGAGTTACTCCTTCTTTACATTTTCTTACCACGAACTGTTTGATAAATTATTATCAAAATATTTTTTCAGATTTTCGGTCACTATAGAATTTGTTTATTTATAGTCCATTGCCATAAACTGTTTAAAATAGGTAATCTAACTGTTAAGAATCAATCAAACTTATATAGATTATGATATTTGGCCACCATCGTATCTTGGAAAGGCCTGGGCATGGTTTGAAAAACGATCAGATATCAAATGACTAGAAAATTAAATAAAAATAAATTAAATTGAATAAAATGCTTTTTTAAATGAAAACATGAAGCGACGCTTAAACCTAAAAGGTCATAAACTATTCTGCATGATGAAAGCTGCCCGTATCCAGAACCCTCTCCCCTCCCCCGTCTGCTTTTTACGCTAAAGTTTGACTTTTTGTCCTTTAGAATAAGAAGCACTTTCAAGCAGCTATAAACTTTAGCGTATAGAACGAGGTCAAGAGGATAGCCAAGGTGGAGAGTCTCTATTCGTTTTAAGCTTTACATCGCTCCTTACTTTCGTTTTATTGTTTCGTATACTTTCGTTTTATTTTATTGTTTTATTAAATCATACAAAAAGAGCAGATATTTGTAATAAAGAAAACAACTTACCATACTTCCCAAGTGGTGAACTAAAACAGCACTAAAAATAACAACAAAATCCTCAGATTACAAAGCAAATAATTCTAAGCGTAATTAGAAGATTCCGTGACAGAAAAATTGTCTCTTTCTCAATAGCGCTTAACACAGTAACATCGATAAAACTTCGGATAAAAAATGTTACCATGTCACATCTCATTACATGGTCATGGTTCCTTGGGTTTGAATTGAAATGGCTTTTTTCGCAACACGCCTTGAGATGATATTTTGTTTCGATTCAATTGCTTTTTCGAATAATTTATGTTCAGCCTTTAATTTAGATTGCGTCATATACATCAAACACGAACTGTATATAGGAATGATAACCAAGGTCACATCTAGTAGACTGTGGTGCCTTTTCATTTCCGTAGGACTGCAGGCATGTTTCACGTTTGGAAGGATCCAGGCACCAGTGAGAATGCTTTGTAGAAAAAAAAATACTTTAAAAGATATAGTTATAAAAACTAAGTCCTTATAAGAAAGAAAGAAAATATTCATTTGCTCAAATAATCACAGCTGAATAGCGGAAATTAATTTCTACTACAAAACATGTTATTACACACAATTATGCAATGATTTAAAAAATAAAAATACACAAGAAAATCTAGCTAGTAATTGGTTCGACCCTGCGCACGCATAATTACAATATAGAAGAGATATTAAAACATTCAGGGAAAAGATTATAGTCATTGACTAACGGTTTTTTTTTAGAAATTTTGAGTCCAGAAATCAAGGCTGCTATTTTCAGAAAAGAAATCGAGCGATTTTGCTTCCGTCAGAAAATTTTGTATTTTTCTAAGTTTCAAGGAAAAGGGTAGTCTTTTGACCAGACTTGAAACCATCAGCAGCTCTTGAGCGCACAAATAAAAAATGATATCCCAAAATTGAACCAAAAAATATATGTAGCATCGCATGTCAACTTCTCTACAATTCAAGCAGGGGCCTGTGGAAATCTAAACATAGGGTAAAACCAGAGAAAGAAAAGAACTAGGATAGTATATTAAAATCAAAATTTAAAAGTTTTGTTCAAAGTTTTTGAATCTGTCAAAACATGGCATATCTGGACCGTTAATTTCCACAAAAGTGTATTGATTATAAATAACCTACTATCTTTTATTGATGTGTTTTTAATTAATACCATCCATCAACAAAGCGGCTTGGCAAGAACTATTGACCAACGATTTACTTGCATCATTCGACAAGTTTTTTTCATTGAAGATTTTTGACTTTATGAATACAATGTTAATAAAACTAATTGAATAATTACAATAAGGTAATTAGACAAATGCGGGAAATTTAGAAACTATATGCCGTGGAAAAAGTGTATATGATTCATATGATCTTAGAAAAAAGATATCTCAAAATCTTAAGAGATTTCTACGCAACAATTTATATTTATTAATCAAGTAAGAAACTTAAAAAATATTTTCGTTTGTAGACAACGGTCCACATAGCGCATATACCTGCCCCCTGATCCTTTGCCTTCAGTCAAGAGTGCAATGTGTGGTTGGAGGCAAATCATTCAACAGCTCCCATATTTTCCCTAGATCTCGCCATCCACTCATTTGAACTAAGAGGTCTCAGGCTTATCTTACAAAGTGATAACAATGAACACTATTCTAAACCAAATAATCAGCGACGCCAGGACTTAAGTCCCTTTGCCTACAGATTTAGGATTGCAAGCCCGCTGCGTTAGCCACCCAGCTAGTTCAGCAATCTTTGTTTTAGAAAGAAGGATTATAACAGTTTACACGTAGCTGAAATGTCAGTTGGAGTATTAATTTGAAACTTTTACATGGTGATGAATTGGAAAATATCTGCAAAAAAAAAGACTTTCAAAGAAAAGTGAAGAGCAACACCAGACCACAGACGAGCAGAGATCAAGTCAAATAGCAAGTGCAATTTATTATGAACAGAAATCAGTATCAATGAACAAATGAGATAAAAAAACGAGTATAACATTAGAATTATTAATTAAATAAAATATAAGGCGAACAGAAATAGAAACACACTGAGATAGCGATAACATCCCTTATGCCTTTTAAAGACTATAGCGGTGTTTGCACTTTACCAAGGACAATCTTTATTTCGAGCAATGTATTTTTATTTTATTAAAACATAAGCAACAACAAAACAGAAAGAAAATCACCATAATAAGTAAGATAACTGAAATTAATCTTGGTTAAAGATTACTTTTAGCAAAGATTGCTTTCTAGAGTGTCATAAACTTTTTCTTTCTTTCCCATTTCTTTTCCTATATCATTGTCATTGTTTAGCACATTCTCAAAATGTTCTCCCCATCTCTCTTAAATTATTTTCTTATCACTATTTAGGGCCCCGTTCCTATATTTAAATATGTAAAAAGCTTTTTCAACTGAAAGTAAGAAGAAGGGTTAAAACTAAAATCGGAGAGAAATTATTCTGGATATAAAAGAGCCCCCTCCCCCACTTTAATACTCCACTCTTTACGCTAAAGTTTTTCAGTACTTTTAGAAAAGCTTCTCATTCTAGTTAAACGGCCCTTGTGTTTCATGAGTCGCTCTTAAAAAATTGGGACAAAAGGTCCAACTTTAGCATTCAGAGCAAGTTGTTGAAGAAGGGACATCCCCTTTTATATCTGGAATATATTGTGTTCGTTTTAAGTTTTAACGTTGCTCCTTACTTTCAAGTGAAAATAACACGTTTTTTCTAATTTAATTTTTGAGTGTTTTTCAAATAATACCAGGAAATCTGCCTCCCTCTACACGGAAAATCCTCTCCCCGAAAGAAAAATCTTTCGAAAGTCCTCATTCCCAGGAAGTTACTCCTGGACAATTCCATCCGCGCCAAAAATTCCCCTGGGAAAACTTTTTCCCGGGAATATTTTTCAATACGATTCCGCCTGAAAAATTCTCCTTCGCATCCTTACCTTTCAAAGATATAAGTTTTTATTTTATTTCTGAATGTTTTTTTTCAAGTAATTCCAGTGCTCCCCACCCTTATGTACAACGTTTTCCTGGAAATCCTCCCCCCCCTTCCCAATGGGAAGTTTCTCCCGCAAAAATTTTTCCAATTCCCTGGTGATAACTCCTCAATGGAAAATTTATGTCGCAGAATACCCCCCCACAACAAGTCCCCAAGAAAATTAAAATCCTGCTATAAATTTCCCCGGGTAATTCCCCCAGAACCATGTAATCTTAAGATCCCCTGAACCCTGTAATCATGTAATCTTCCACATGTAATATTAAGTCACCGAAGAGAAAATAAAACAAATAAAGCGAATCTTGTATATCAATTCAAGGAAATCACCCGAGTCTGAATTTTCTCATTGAAAGTCCACCCCCGGAAACTATCCCCCCAACGATTAATTCTTCCTGTAGGAAGTTGCACCGATGTAATCTATATATATATATATATATATATATATATATATATATATATATATATATATATATATATATATATATATATATATATATATATATATATATATATATATATATATATATATATATATATGTATTCTATTGTATTTTATCTATATATAGTATATGTATTATATAAACAAATAGGCTACTATTTATAAACAATCGGGCGATTTTCCTAACTTGCAGCCTCTTTTTTGGGCTGTGAGGGGTTTTGTTATCCCCAAAGGCATAGTTATTGGACCTTTCAAGTGTGTTGAAATAAAATGGATATTTCAAAGTTTTGATCAGACAACTTTAGGGGATAAAGAGGCGTAAGAGGGTGGCTAGTTTCCCTCCTATCTTATTGGTCATTTAAAAAGGGCAATATAATTTTTAACTTCCGTTCAAATGAGCTCTCTTCCGATCTTCTAGGGCAATTGGTTTGATAATTTTTTGAAAATCAAGCAATTTTTCTCAGGCTTGTAGTTTTGAAGGGTAACAATAAACTTACTACTACTACTACTAATAACAACTCACCATAGCCTCATGCCCCTGAGGCCAACACAGCCACGCGTGTTCCTCCTCCATCCCAATCTATTCAAAAACTCCCTCTTTACTCCCTCCCAGGATATTCCCATTTCCTTTAAATATTTCTTTATAGTATGCTCCCATCCCAACTGCAGATGACCTGATTTCCATTTAGCCCAAGGCGGTTGGCCGAAATGGACAATCTTCGCCAATATGTCTTTCTTCATCCACAAAACGTGCCCTAGCCATTTCAACCTTTCTCTCATTATAGCCCTAAAAAGCGGGATAGAACCACACTTCTTGTGCAGCCTACTGTTTGAAATAGGGTCAGTCAGCCAGGTCCCCAGAACAATCCATAAGTAATTTTTCTGGAAAACATCTAGCAAATCTTCATCCGCTTTTCAGAGCGCCCATGCTACAGAGCCATGTTTGTCCACTGCCATCAACAAAGCTTCAATATTCTTGGTTTGCATAATTAGCTTCTAATCTTCCACACTTTTTACTGCGAAAAAACTTTCTGAGCCTTGGCTATTCTAGTTTCAGCGTCTTCACTGCTCCCACCGTCTTTATTAATAACACTACCAAGAAAAGTGAAGCTGTCCACCTAATTAATCTTTTTGTTACCCAAAGTCACCTTTTCATCTTCAATTATTCCTAGCTTTAGCAACTTATTCTTCTTAATATTGATTTTCCAACCTATTCTAGCACCCAGAACTTGCAAAACCTCCAAAAATTTATTCATTGTGTTGCGGAGCAACACTACTGCTTTCGTAGTTTGTTTTTTTTTTCACCGTGATCAGCGGCCTGTAGCTCCGAAGTGGTAAGAGTTAAAAATTTGAGATTTTTCAGAGGGAAGGGAAACGTGAAACAGAGTAAAAAAGTTCCAGATAAGTTCCTAAAATTTCTAACAGTTTTCCATAAAAAAAATAAAACCGTTTTTTTCTTAGAAACTCTGCGTTCGATGTTTGGCGTCAAGTTAAGACGACCCTAGCTTCGGAAATAAACTTGTTAGAAATACAGTTATACTGAACTCATGTAGAACTTTCATTTGTCTCTTCGAGAACCGGAGCACAAAATTCCGTAGCTCTTACAGATTTCCCGGAAATAATTCCGGAAAAGTCCATCTCGTTCCGATTTTTTTTGGAATTTTCTCAAATTTTCGATTTTGATGTTTCTTATATTTTTATCGAGTAGTGCTATGAAAAGTATGCAAGAAGAAGTGAAGTGTTCTATATACCAAGTTGCTTCGTTCTCTAAGAAATAATTTCCGAAGTTTCGACGTTCTAGAAGTAACTTTTGTTCTGGACCAGCTAGAATTTTTTTTCCAACGCGGTTCGACAGGTCTCGATCTCCTAACAACTGGAGCTTACAATAATTTCTCCGAAATAAAATTCCTTCTTTGGGTTTTTCTATTTGGAAGTTTTGTCATGCCCTCGGGGCAATTTAAATTTTTGGTGAATTCGGTTTGTTTTATATTTTCCTAGTTTAGACCATCAAAAGTTAAGCCGAAAACTATAAGACGTTATTTCCGTATCTTTTTCAGATTTCCCGGAAATAATTCCCGAAATGTGCGTCTCGAAACATAATACTTCGAATTGGTGTCAAGTTAAGACGGCCCTAGTTTCGGAAGTAAACGTTTTAGAGATAAAATAATTATGAACTCATATAGAACTTTTATTGATGTTTCCGAGAACTGAAGCACGAAATTCCGTAGCTCTTACAGATTTCCTGGAAATAATTCCGGAAAAGTCAATCTCGTTCCGATTTTTTGAAATTTTCTTAAATTTTCGATTTTGATGTCTATTTTATTTTTATCGAGTAGTGCTATGAAAGTTATGCAAGAAGAAGGGAAGTGTTCTTTATACCAAGTTGCTTCGTTCTCTTAGAAATAATTTCCGAAGTTTCGACGTTCTAGAGGTAACTTCGGTTCTGGGCCAGCTAGAATTTTTTTTCCAACGCGGTTCGACAGATCTCGATCCCATAAGACTGGAACTTGCAATAGTTTTCCGGATATAAAATTCCTTCTGTAGGTTTTCTATTTAGAAGTGTTGTCATGTCCTCGGAGCAATTTAAAAATTTGAAATTTTTCTGAGAGACGGGAGACGTGAAATGGATTAAAAAGTTCCGCAGAAAGTGTGTAAAAATTCCTAATAGTTTTCCAGATAAAAAATAAAAACCTTTTTTTTTTCGCATATCATTTCCAATGCACTCCAGAAGTACCAGTACGAGTTGTCGGATCTCAATCAAACTTCACAGAAAGTAAGTCTGACGGGCCTAGTTATCCTTTTGGAGTCCAAACTTGACCTTATCTCTGTGGGCGGAGGGGGGTCCAGTTATATGATATCGACATTAGTTGAACCGCGGTATTTTAGTTGTTACCGTTATAACTCTAATGAATTAAGTGTGATTTTTGATGTCATGGCCATATATGAAGCTTTTAGCCAGTAAATCGAGGTTCGGTGAAAACGGCAGAATAAACTTCTTATTGGAAAGACTCAAAAATAGTAAGCTGTTACTGAAATATTAGGAGTCCTTTTTACTACATACTCCTTCATTATGAATTTTTCACAGAAAAATATCTTCTGATGTTTGTTGCCAAGTAGTTTGCAATTATGCTATGCGTAGATAGTTATACCGACAGATAAATTGGCGCTTGGCAACATGCAAGGTGCCTTGTTATTTTAGAATTCGAAATACGGTGACAAATGTACTGCGTCATTCTGAGTCACAGGAACCAATCAGCTTCTTCCTTTCGCAGGGATTTTCCAAATCACAAAATTGGTTCAAACAAGTTTGAAACGAAGCAATCTTAGTTAATCAACTAAGACAACTAGACTAAGACAACAGCTAGACAACTAGAAACGTTTAGATTATCTTTTGCAAAAACTGTGAAAACCTATCATCATAGAAAAGATGGGGCGCGTACGCCGGGATCATATAAAGAAAAAAGATGATATGTAGTGCAAACTGTGGTTTAATTTGTATCGTATTATTCTGTTGTACAGGACAAATTCTAAAAGTTAAATTTGATTTCTAGTTTCAATTATTTAAAGAAATTCTGGTTTATCTTGAAATTGTAATTATCCATCCTATAAATATTCAGAATTGTCAACTGTGTTATTGTGTTATTCTCGTTTATTTCTGGACCAGCTAAACATTTTACCAAACTCAGTTTAGTAGGAGCTCGAAATAAAACCATATCAAAGATGCTTCAAGATAACAATCGAAGCCGCATTAGAAAAATGTCGTCTGAAGGACATAATGGAGACTGTTGCTCCGCAACTGTGTCCCATAGGGCACAGTTGCACGTGTTGCTCCACAACTGTGCCCTAAGGAACAGGGCACAGTTGCTGCAACACTTCCCGTTGCACAGGCAACGGAGGTCTAGTTTTGCTCTAATTTTCATTTAGGATGCTTAAACCGCACCGTTCTTCTCCCGTAAAGTTGACTACAGTATCTCTCGGTCTAAAAAGTATCACATTTACTACCTACAGAGGCCTTGATGCCTCGATAATTACTAAACTCACTCTTATCACCTTTGTTATAGAGTGTTTTAATAATGGTTTTCCTAAAATAGCTAGGTACTTCCCCTTTTTCAAAAATTATATTCGTTTTCTTCAGTAGCTTATTTTTAACCTCAGAGCCACCATATTTGAGAAACTTATTTATCACACCATCAGCACCTAGAACCTTTTTTTATCCTTCTAGTACTAACACTGATTCTTCCTCACAAAACAAATATCCCTTCACATCCAAGGTACAACAAACTTTTCTTCACTTTCCTCTATATCTTTTCCTGCAACTCTGTTGTTTTCACCCATTCTCAAAAGGTTCTACCCATTTCTCTTTAACTCTTTCCCTATCACTAATTTTGGTCCCGTTCCTATCTTTAACTGGGATATGTCCGGATTGACTACTCCCTTTCAATTTATTAAATAAAAAATAAGTTTTTTTTACTGCAAGTAAGGAGCGACACTAAAACTTAAAGAGAACAGAAATTATTCCGCATATGAAAGGGGTTGTCCCCTCCTCAACATTTCGCTCTTTACGCTAAAGTTTGACACTTTCCCACAACTCTACTTTTCAAAACAATAAAAAAAACTTTAGCGCAAAGAGCGAGGTGTTGAGGAGGCGACAATCCCTTTTATATGTGGGATAATTTCTGTTCGTTTTAAGTTTTAGTATCGCTCCTTACTTGCTGTTAAAAAAACTTGTTTTTTTTTAATTTCTGAACGTTTTGAATTAATACATTTTTTTTTTGGCTCATCGCGCATGAATATTTAAAACGAGATTTGCATATTAATATATATATTTTTTTTTTTGGCTGAATGGCTTTCTTATAGTTTCGATCGGACGATTTTGAAAAAAAGGGGTAGGAGAGGAGGCCTAGTTGCCCTCCAATTTTTGGTTACTTAAAAGTACAACTAGTACTTTTTATTTTTTTTAAGAACATTTTCATTACTAATAAATATACGTAACTTACGAATTAACTAACGCAACGAACTTCTATATTTGTATATTTTTATTGTGTATATGAGGAGGTCCCCCCCCCCGTCAATACCTCGCTCTTTACACTAAAGCGTGAATTTCATGCCAATTTTGTAAGAATGACCCCTGAATCACAAAGGCCGTAGAATAAATAGTTGAAATTGCTAAAAATACTTTGGCATAAAGAGCAAGGTATTGTGGAGGAGACGAACCCCCTTATATATGTAAACAATGGTCAAAGTTTGTAACTTGCAGCACCTCCCCCAGGGCCTGTGGATGATTAAGTCTCCCCAAAGACATAGTAATTAGGTTTGTCGACTATGTTGAACAGAATGGCTATTTCAAAATGTTGATCCGGTGATTTTGGGAAAAATTGAGCGTTGGAGGGGGTCTAGGTGCCCTCCGATTTTTGGTCACTTAAAAAGGGCACTAGAACTTATAATTTCCGTTAGAATGAGCCCTCTCGCGACATTCTAGGACCACTGGGTCGATACGATCACCCCTGGAAAAAAAAAACAAATAAACAAGCATCCGTGATCTGTCTTCTGGCAAAAAACACGAAATTCCACATTTTTGTAGATAGGAGCTTGAAACTTCTACACAAGAGTTATCGAATACGCTGAATCTGATGGTGTGATTTTTGTTAGTATTCTCTTACTCTTAGGGGTGGTCCCCTTATTTTCTAAAATGAGGAAAATTTTCTCAGGCTCTTAACTTTTGATGAGTAAGACTAAACTTGATGAAACTTGTATGTTTTAAATCAACATTAAAATTCGATTCTTTTGATGTAACTATTAGTATCAAAATTCCGATGTTTAGTGTTTCGGTTACTATTGGGCCGGGTCGCTCCTTAGTTTGTTACCACGAACTGTTTGATTAGCATACAAGTACAATATTTTACGATTATGCCGTCTAACTGTATCTTCTAGATCCTCAGCAAATTTTATTCATGGCCTCAAATTCACACTTTCTTAGTTCATATTTTAATGTTTTATCCACTTTTTTTACGTTCTTTCTGTTTTCATAAGATCTATCACTCAGGTAATTTTTGTACAAGCCCCTTCTCTTCTCTATTAAAATAAATCTTTATTATTAATATTCCTAGCTGCGCACCTATTTTTCTTCTTTGATGCAGCATCAGCAACTTCACAAATTGTTTTCTTAAAATTATTCCATCCATCTTCCAAACCACATAATTTTTATCTCTCGAGTTAAGAATTCAACTGGTCCAGAAAATTTCTCTCAAATTCTCATCCTGGAGTCAATCAACATCATAACTTCCCAGGAGGTGGTTACCTATCCGAAAATTTCAGCTTTGAATAGCCCTAGACACTACTAGATGGTGATTTTTTACTTTATACATCAATAACAGCACTCCTATATATCCTAGTATCTTGTATTGATCCTGTCAATCTTCGGTTTACTATGACATGAACAAAAAGGTTTGTTGTCTTACCATCATCTGAATACCATGTTAACTTAAAGGCTATTTTATGACCAAACACCGTATTCACTTTAACTAGATTGTTATACCTACAAAACCGCACTAGTCTGTTGCCATTACTGTTTTCTCTGAGGTTAGGATTCCATCTATTCCTGTTTCTACCGACCCGGGCATTAAAATTTCTTCATAAAAAATACCATATTTCTACTTGGGACCCTGTCTATTTGCTCCTGTAACTGTATACAAAATTCGTCTGAGTCACCAGGATCTCCGTCAGTCAGTGCTCCTGGGGCATATACTACTATAACTGATACTCTGAACTCTCTGTTAATAAAATGAGCAATTAGCATTTTATTATTAATATAATAAAGCCTATACCTGGCAAATTTTTTGCCAGGGGTAATCGTATCAACCAAGTGGTCCTAGAATATCGCAAAATGGCTCATTCTAACGGAAATGAAAAGTTCAAGTTTGACTCTTTGCCACAATTCTGCTTTTTAAAACAATTAGAAGCTTTAGCGTAAAGAGCGGGGGATTGCGGAGGGGACAACCCATTTCATATACGGAGTAATTTCTGTTCGTTTTAAGTTTTAATGTCACTCCTTACTTTCAGTTAAAAAAAACTAGTTTTTTTATGTAATCCTACAAGGAAGTATGCAAAGGCAAGACGTCCACATATTGGACTGGGAAGAGATTAGAAGAACAGATTGAAATTCTAGGTGGGTGGAAAAATCAGAAGCTTAAAACAGAGCGGTGGGAATATGTTAGAAAACTCGAGACTGAGACTTACCTCTCTTCAAGATCAGATAAACTGGTTTCATGTTTATCTTTCAGCTCTGCCAAATGTTTTGATTCGGCTACTAAAGACTCCATATCAGTCTGCATGCGAACCAGTCTATCTTGAACCTCTGAACGTGCACCCTCAGATTCTTGAAGGCGACTGGTGAGCTCTGACACCTAAAGAAGATATATTGAATTAATTTAGGGCCCTGTAAGGGAGGGAGGGTGCCCAAATTTATATGTATTATCACGACAAACTCAGTCCAAATCTCTACAAAAAAAAAGAAAAAACAAACGCATCTAGCACTGCATTTGCAATTATAAAATATAAAATTATTAAACCAAGTTTTTATTGACTTAAACTACATACTAACATGAAAATTTTTTCCCCGATTCTAAAGCAACAAATCTTTTGTACTAGTTTACACGATAATTTTGGAGCTTACCCACCGATCATTAGTTCCATTTTCAGGTTGCTTTACAGTAAAATATAGGTATATGTACATCCTTCTAGCATTGTAAAAGGGTGTGGAGATCCCACATTAGGCAGAGTTAATATCAGACTATGAACCAGGTCGGCTTTCTACACATTCATACAAATCCATATATAAAAAAAAACATTTAAAACTTATTAATGGAAAAGCAGATGGAGCACAAAAAAAGTACAAGACACTGATTCATAATTAATTGGCCTGTCAAATAAAAATGAGTACAATGGATAAAATTAATAAAAATGAGTACATAAGTACAGAGTCACAAGTACATAAGTAAAATGTAAGTAACACAAGTAAAAGTAAAAAGTAAGTAACATAAGTAGCATAAGTAAAATGAATAAAAATGATTACATAAGTAAATTATAAAAACATACAGCGATGAACCCAACTAGCCTGTCAAATAAAAATGAAACAAAATATACATTAGCAATACACATGACACATTAACATGATACACTGTAATTTCAATTTATTTATGATTTCAACGAACGCTGGCATATAGCTTTTTTTGTAGCGCTCAGTTCTTGCATTAATAGGATTTAGAACGAGGATTTTTTGTGCTTTTGATCGGGGTAAATACAAATTTGGAGGCAATAAGGAGCTAGGCGTACACATTGAAAGCTGGGGTTACAACGCAGATTATTTCCGAAATTAGAAACATTTTTTTACTCAACAAATTGACTCCTATTTGACAAAAAAGATGCAACAATATTAACTATGAAATGAGGTACATTAAAGTCATTCAGTAAATTTTCAACTAAAACATTGTGACTAACCAGATCAAAAGCCTTTTGGAGGTCAATAAAAAAGAGACCGAGCCATGTATCTGGATCGTCCAATAATTTATACAGAGTATCGAGGAGACTGACCAGATAATGTGTCGGTGATAAACCTTTCATGTTTCCGAATTGTTGTTTATCAATAAGTTCAAGGATCGTTTTTTGAGAACATCTGCTGTGAATTTCTCATAGAGTTAGAGAATATTGGTGTTAAGGTAATTGTTGGGACTCCATAAAAATCCAAACTAACACCTTTCTCCTGTATGGGTGCATTGTATCTTTTTTCCAACATTTAGGAATTAAACCACTTCTAGTTATTATATTAAAAATATTTGACAAAGGTTTTGATAACTTATCAGGAAACGCTTTTAATAAAAAAAAAATTGGAATATCAAGGTGACACATTGAAGTTCTCTTTAATTTAAGTATTTTCACCTCAACATCAACAGGGATATCCTGGTCTGGTGCTGGGGGCAGGAAATATTCCACGATAGAGGAGAGAGGGTTTTTACAACAGCGGCAATGTGTTAATTTAATGAATTAGCTATGGTTTCAGGGGAATATCATTATTAAAGTCAACATTTTTGATTGTTTTACCACTGATTTTCTTGACTGTAATAAAGCACTACTTTGACTGTGCTTTAAAGAGTTAATTTACTCAATTACAGTAGTGTTGGGCTGAAGCAGGGCCGGGTAAAGGGCGATTGGAACTATATATATATATATATATATATATATATATATATATATATATATATATATATATATATATATATATATATATATATATATATATATATATATATATATATCTATATATATAAAAATAAGTTGTCTGTGGATCTGTGGATCGTGGATCAGGTGACGTCACCTGAAAAAACTGGATCAGGTGACGTCAAAACTGAAAAAACTAAAAAAAGGCAAAAACTACAAAAAAAAACTAAAAACTAATAAAAAAAATAAAAAAGCTAAAAAACTAAAAAAACTAAAAAAAAGGCAAAAACTACAAAAAAAACTAAAAACTAATAAAAATGCTAAAAAACTAAAAAAACTAAAAAAAGGCAAAAACTACAAAAAAAACTAAAAACTAATAAAAAAAAATAAAAAAGCTAAAAAACTAAAAAAACTAAAAAAACTAAAAAAAAGGTAAAAAAAACTAAAAAAACTAACTACAAAAAAAACTAAAAACTAATAAAAAAAATAAAAAAGCTAAAAAAATAAAAAAAACTAAAAAAAGGCAAAAACTACCAAAAAAACTAAAAACTAATAAAAAAGCTAAAAAACTAAAAAAACTAAAAAAAGGCAAAAACTACAAAAAAAACTAAAAAACTAATTAAAAAAATAAAAAAGCTAAAAAACTAAAAAAACTAAAAAAACTAAAAAAAGGTAAAAAACTAAAAAAACTAAAAACTAAAAAAAAACTAAAAAAAAGGAAAAAACTGAAAAATAAGCTAAAATAAAGGTAAAAACCAATAAAAAACTAAAAAAAAAACTGAAAAAACTAAAAAAAGGCAAAAACTACAAAAAAAACTAAAAACTAATAAAAAAAAGTAAAAAAGCTAAAAAACTAAAAAAAGGTAAAAAACTAAAAAAAATAAAAAATAAAAAAAAACTAAAAAAAAGGAAAAAACTGAAAAATAAGCTAAAATAAAGGTAAAAACCAATAAAAAACTAAAAAGAAAAAAAGGAAAAAACTAAAAAAAATTTTCATCTAAAAAACTAAAAAAAAACTAAAAAAGGTAAAAACTAAAAGAACTAAAAAAGAAAAAAATAAATGACGACACTCAAAGAGAAAGCGACCAGGACAAAAGGAATGTTCGATTAGCAATCAACAAAGCACCGGGACACAGGGAGTATAAATGACGACCTGGACATAAGTAAAAAAAAAACTAACAAAACTAAAAAGAAGGTAAAAACTACAAAAAAACTAAAAAGAAAAAAAACTAAAAACTAATAAAAAAACTAAAAAATCTAAAAATCTAAATAAACTAAAAAAGAAAAAAAAAGGAAAAAAGGCAAAAACTACAAAAAAAACTAAAAACTAATAAAAAAAGTAAAAAAGCTAAAAAACTAAAAAAACTAAAAAAAACTAAAAAAGGTAAAAAAATAAAAAAAATAAAAAATAAAAAAAAACTAAAAAAAAGGAAAAAACTGAAAAATAAGCTAAAATAAAGGTAAAAACCAATAAAAAACTAAAAAGAAAAAAAGGAAAAAACTAAAAAAAATTTTCATCTAAAAAACTAAAAAAAACTAAAAAAGGTAAAAACTAAAAGAACTAAAAAAGAAAAAAATAAATGACGACACTCAAAGAGAAAGCGACCAGGACAAAAGGAATGTTCGATTAGCAATCAACAAAGCACCGGGACACAGGGAGTATAAATGACGACCAGGACATAAGTAAAAAAAAAAACTAACAAAACTAAAAAGAAGGTAAAAACTACAAAAAAACTAAAAAGAAAAAAAAACTAAAAACTAATAAAAAAAACTAAAAAATCTAAAAATCTAAATAAACTAAAAAAGAAAAAAAAAGGAAAAAAATAAAGGAGAAAAACAAAACTAAAAAACGAATGTATATACAGACCGGGACACCGGGATACAAATGACGACCGGGACACAGGGAATATAAATGACGACCGGGACACAGGGACACAACTACAACGGGGACACCGGGGGAAACAGGGGGATATAAATGA
Organism: Artemia franciscana; assembly: GCF_032884065.1. Taxonomy (NCBI): domain Eukaryota; kingdom Metazoa; phylum Arthropoda; class Branchiopoda; order Anostraca; family Artemiidae; genus Artemia; species Artemia franciscana. Next base: position 18,229,251 of record NC_088883.1, on the reverse strand, counting down.
CGACCGGGACACCGGGGCAGGGAATGGTCGATTAGCAATCACCATCAACAAAGCTCAAGGGCAATCATTAGAATCATGAGGTATAGATCTGAATACAGATTGTTTTCCCATGGACCATTATATGTTGCATGTTCAAGAGTCGGTAAACCTGACAATCTATTTATATGCAAAGACAATGGGACAGCAAAGAATGTTGTATATTCGCAAGTTTTACGTAGTTAAAACCATATATATATATATATATATATATATATATATATATATATATATATATATATATATATATATATATATATATCTATATTCACAGGTGGGACATAGGGACACAACTACAATGGCGCGTAACTATTATGGTGCGTAACGACTTACGCGCGCGGGGGGGCTTGGGGGGGGGGGGGCGAAGCGCCCCCACCAACTAGGTGTTGGGGTGGCGCGAAGCGCCACCCCAACAGCTAGTATTTATATATATATATATACTAAATTTGAATTTTACTTAAAAATTTAATATATAGAGAGAGCCCCGCAAAAAAATTCCAATAAGTCCCCACACCTACTCGATCAGGCCCTGGGCTAAAGCTTTCCGAGTCAGCTTTCCTTTTTGATTACATCTTCCAAATCTTCACGAGATCTATTTATGACCTTCATTTTGCACCTCTTTAATTGACAATTTAATTGTTTTCTCCACTTTCCTTAGATTACTTTCATTTTCATACAAATCAATCAGTTAAACAGTTCTTTAAACAAGCTTAGTTGCTAATTTCTTCATTGAGGAATGAATAGAGGTCAAATCGTTTCAACTGTCTTTTGCCCAACAAAAGTCTTTGTCTTTGCCAATTGTTAGTAAGCACCAAAATCAGTGTTTCTTACCATATTTTATTAAATGAAAATATCCGTAAGATCCAACCTGTCCTTATCCAAAAAACATTTCGACACCATTCTTGACTTTCAGAAGACTACAACGGGGTGTCTGGAGTCTCTTCCAAAACAAATTGTTCCAGCAATAGTTCTAGTCTTGGACTTAACGGTATTATAAACACAGAAGTATATTGCTAATCAAGGACATTACTTAACAAGAGATTAAAACAGTTTTCATTTGCTCTTATTTCTTTCTTTCTAATATTTTTTTTATTATAACTCGCATGCACTTAATGAAAACAAGCTTTTTTTGATTATGACTGGCATGTATTTACCAATGTAGCATACATCAGAGCAAAGCATTGTTTAGGTTAGGTTTAAAAGTTATATCTGTTATCTTTATTACTCGATGCTGCTTATAAATTGAGTTTATATGAATGTTTCCTACTTTTGATATCATCATATTATTTGGGTTAAGTATCTTTATTGAATTGGCACCACCTCTGAGGAAATTTTAGCCATAAGCGCCATTTTGTATATGCCCAAAGCTAGGAGATACGCGCACAAATGGAGCTTTTTGGCCGAAAAAGTAACGATTTTTGTAAAGAATACGAGGCAGCGTCGAACTTGCTATATTTATGGAAGAATCTATTCAATTTTAGAATCACATTGTTCAAAATGGATAGCATAAGTCAAAATAAGAATGCTGCCAAAGACTTTTTGTCCATCCGCACAGTTGGAGGAACCCAAAAAGAAAAAGAAACGATGTCAAAAATGCTGAAAGATGTTCGAGAAAAGCTTCAGAAGGTAAGCTAATCAAATTCCATGAAGGGTAGCAAGTGATGAAGATATTGCTGACTCCCACAAATCTGTTTACATAATCTTAAAGGTTTAGAGTAGTGGCCCTTCAGAAGGAAATATACCAATACAAAGAAGAACACCCTAAATTAGGCTACTTGTTTTATCTTCATTTTAAGGTTTGGTTTTGTTTTTGACTGTTTATCCCCCCCCCCCCCTATTGGTCTCATATGTTCCTAGGCTATGTAAAAAACCGACATAACAATTAATGAAAATTGATTAAAAAATAACAAAAGAAAGGAAAAATGATTTGCTGATACTTGCCAGCCCAGCCTACATACTATAAAGTAGGAATTCCATCTTTTTTGTCAGTACTTTTTTTATAGTATAGGTCTAAAAAAGACCATTGGAGGGGTTAAAGGATAAATTGTCAAAATGTAAATAAAACCATACAATGAACATAAAGTTATCAATTTAAAATGTCTCCCTTTTGTTCTAACATGATTTCTTGTAGAGAGTGACTATTCTTATACCTTTACCTCCATAATCATGTAGACATTTGTTTAGTGGCTTTAAAGTAAATTATAATAAAGTAACTTGAGTGACAATCTTAGGGTGAAAAGTGACAATCTTAAAAAATACCCAGAGTTGTCATCATTCTGGAAGTTCAATGATCACAAGATGCTTGTGTACTAAATGCCTAGTTTCTTTCTGTTAACTAGGAACAGGAACTGATTGGTAAATTTATAGTAAACAGTATTACTAGCTTTTGTATAAAGTGAATATACCACTTGATGCCTTTTTTATGCTCTTTACAAATATAATAATTGCTTCTACCAGAAATTCAGATTTAAGCACTTTTTGACCTCTTAAAAATGACCTAAATATGGGGTATAAAAGAGGCTTAAAACATTGGTCTCAAACTTTATAACATTGGACTCAAACTTACCATTTCATTATAAATCTATTTTTTCAATGTTATATTATCCACAAGCACTGATTTTCCATGATTAAATTGGATAAATAAATTTTACCAATGTTATGGCTTTTTCTTCTTCCTTGTTGCCAAAATTTCAATTAAAGCATGTGTTTTCCATCTTTTTTTTTACAAAATAATAGGATATTTGAAATTGCAAATCTGTAATAGTTTAGAAACAAATTTGGGCTATATATTTGTACATCAGGGGGGTGGGGGTAAAGCATAGCATATATTAAATAGGTAAACTAACCATTGCTGTATTTAATATAGTTAAATTTATAGCAAACAGTATAACTGGCATTTGTAATAGCCGGCTTTCATATTTTTGATCAAAAACACATGCTTTTGTTTAAAATTTGATGTCAAGGAAGAAGAAAAAGCCATAACATCAGAAAAATTAATTTATCAAAATTAATATTGGAAAATCAGTGCTTGTGGATTATATAACATTAAAAAAATGAATTTATAATAGACAGTAAGTTTGAGATCAATGTTATAAGGTATTTGAGGTTTGAGACCAATTTTCTTAGCCTTTTTTATACCCCATATTTAGGTCATTTTTAAGAGGTCAAAAAGTGCTTAATTCTGAATTTCTGGTAGAAGCAATTATTATATTTTGTAAAGAGCATAAAAAAAAGGCATTGAGTGGTATATTCACTTTATACAAATGCCAGTAATACTGTTTGCTATAAATTAACCAACTGATTTGGTAAAATTCTAGGCTAATTGAGTGACTTCTTGCTATCTCAGAAAGGTGTTAGGTTAGGAAAATAAAACTTTCAGGAATGAGTCTACAGGCTAAAGCATATCCTGGTAAGGTATTTTAAAGTATCAACCTCCACTCCTTCTCCCTCTAGAGAGCCCTAAGATTTGCCTACATGACAGGTCTATACCTATTGAAATTTTGAAAAAACAACATTTAACCTTAATTTTCAGTTACCAGTTGCTTTTTCTCTGCCTTTAGTTCTGAAAATGTAATTTCTATTATTTGAGTAGAATTCAGAGCCATATCAATGTTCTTCTTCAAAATTTAGGAAATGCATTTGTATATCTTCAAACCTTATAAATTGGGATTGAGCAAACTTGTGAAGCTGAAAACAATTTTGTTGGCATTCAAGCAGAAGATTTATATTGCATGGTTTCACTTTTATAGCTCACATATTTTTGAAGGTCATCAAAGGTCAGGGCCCTCTAGAGGGAGAAGGAGTAGAGGTAGGTACTTCAAAATACCTTCCCAGGACATACTTTAGCCTGTAGACCCATCCCTGAAAGTTTCCTTTTCCTAACCTAACCCATTTCTGAGATAGCAAGAAGTCACTCAACTAAAATTTTACCACTGATTTTTGTTATTTTACAAACAGGTTTGTTATTCATTATCTTTTAAATTGACATCTCTGTCTGCTTTATTTGGTTAACAGTCAATGTGAACAAGGGTAAACTTTCAGCTTTTTGGAGAGGGAGGGTCTGTTTTTTATGTTTTTCTTTTTTTGCTACCATATTTAGATTTTCCATATATTTTCATGCATGAGACATAAAATTTGCAAATATTAATCAGCCTTTTGCTGTCTTTGAAGCAAAATTAGCACAGAGAATCTATACCAACCAACATGCAAGCAATCAAACAAACCCTGCCAAACCTTTCACTCAAAGTACATCAAATTTGCCCTTCCTCAAAGCTACAAGCACCCCTTGGAGGATACCATACTCAAAGAAACTTATCCCACAGTTGCACATCAGAGAGCCCTTATGCATTATCAATAAACCTCTTCCTCATAGTTAGAGACATTTACTTTCCTACAACACAAAAGTAGGTCAGCATTTTTACCAAGAATTGATACAACAAAGAAGGCATGTCTGACCACCACTTGAATGAATTGATACCTAATGCATGCCTTTTTATCATATGTTCCTGCACTCTAGACAATGCATATCCAATATCTGCCTAAAATAACAACCATTTATGAAATGGCCAATACCCAAACTAAGCAGGATCTTGCCCTATTTCTAGCAAACTCAACAATCAACATCTGATCTAATAAACACTGAAGCTACTCATCTATGAAATGCTCTATAATAGAGCACCTGGTCAGTTTATGAATACAAATTAAAGGAGATCTTTCATAATGTTAAATAAACTTTAGATAAATAAAACTATTTTCATCTGGAAGTAAGGGGTTATATTAAAACTAAAAATGAACAGAAATTATTCTGTGTAATGGGGGGGAGGCTGCCCTCTCCTGGATATCTTACTCTTCATACTAAAATTGTTTAGTGCTTAAAAAATGTTTCTTATTCTAATTACATTTAGAATAAGTTGCTCTTAAAAGAATTGGGACTAAAAGTCATATTTTAGTATAAAGAGTGAGGTATTGAGAAAGGAGTAGCCCCCTCATATACAGAATAATTTCTTTTTTTTTGGTTCTAATATTAATCCCCGCTTTCAGGTGCAGAAATCTGTTTTTCTTAATTTAATTTCTGATCATTTTGCAAATAATGCTGAGAAATTTGCCTTTATGGAATAATAGAGGGAAATCATCCCTCTATTGAAAGATCCTCCTGCTTAAAATCCTCCCCCCCCCCAGAAAAAAATCTTGGATAATTCCATCCTTGCTGAAAATTCCCCTTGGAAAATTCTCCTTAGCCTAACTTCATTTGTAAAAATGACTGTTCTCTGCAGAAAACTTCCCCCCCCCCCCCCGAAAAAAAGGGAAAGTTTTCCTTCCAAAACCCCTCTGTAGAGAATTTATCCTGCAGAAATCCTCTCCCCTCCCAAAGAAAAATCCCACAGACAATTCTAAACCTACAAAAAAAATTCCCCTCAAACATCTCCATATGAAAAATTGAGGTCCCAAAGCAAAAGAAAGACAAATAAAACATTTTTTGTATAAGAATTATGGCAAATTCCCCTATGTAAGGTTTTCCCAGGAAAGTCCAACCCTAGAAACTCCATCCACATAAAAAATTTTCACATGGAAAAACCTGCCTCAGATCCACCCCCCCCCCCCAAAAAAAAAATGCTTGTAAGTTTTGCAATAAGAAATACTATGTGTCAGCAGTGGGCAAATTCCATAACTTACAGCCCTTTTCCAGGGGCTGTGGGGGGTCATAACATCCCCAGAGGCATAGTTATTGAATCTTTCAACCAGTGCTGTCACTTACTTGAAGTACTTTTACTTGAAGTACTACTTAAGTAAAATTTTCCATTACTTGTACTTAAGTAAAAACTCTAGGCTGTACTTATTACTTAATACTTAAGTAAGATTACAAAATACTTATTACTTAAGATACTTTTAATGTACTTGTTTTTCAAATACTTTACCTTTGACACAAAAATTTTGTGTGTGTGTGCTTTGGCAATCTGCAAGTAAACATCACCTTTAGATTTAGAGTAAACTCAGATACAGCTCCATGCCCTATTTTTGGATATGAAATAAGGTATTTGTTTTTGACAAAAACAAAATTATAGTATGATTAACACTTGGTTTAATTTTTGTTTAAAAGTTATATAACAAAGAAAATTGAAATTATTTCACAGTTCACTGGTCAACAGTGAGCTAAAATCCCTTGTTTTTTGCTAAATGTTGCATACTGTAGTCCATTTGGGCTTATATTTCTGACATTAGTGTTTAAGTTTTGTCACCTCGTCAACTGGACCAGATTTCTACCGTTTCATCATCTTCAGAACCATATTATTGGTAAAACTACTGAAGCTATGAATCTTTGCCCATCTAAATGTTGTCTGCAATAAACAAGTCTAGGGAATTCTAGCTGGATCCAATGCAGTGGTATTTTGACAAATTCGTTCCAGCAAATTCAGGTATTCAGACGAATCTGACTTCAGATTTGTCCCTCCATTCATAAGTTATAGGCCCTACTAAATTAAAGGAAAACTCAACTTTCTTAAGACTTGAAACTCTCTCCCCCTTGCCCTATTTGAGATGGGATTTGTGATACCAGAACTTGATATGAGCCCTGATCTTAGGCATCTTTGGCCTAGTTTTCATTTGGATCTGTTACTCCATTTGCAAGTTATACTAAATTAAACAGAAAACTTAAATTTTTCAGGAATTAAAACCCACTCCTCCTTGTTAAATTTGAGCTAGGGTCTTTATCTCAAAACTTGATATGCGTCATGGTCTTAGGCCTCTTTGGCTCAATTTTCATTCAGATCCATCACTCCAGTTGCAAGTTACTCTGAATTAAACAAAAATTTTTTTTTAGCAGGTAAAGCCCTCTCCCCCTTGTTTTATTTGAGCTAGGGTCTTCATCTTTCAACTTGATGTGTGTCATGATCCTTGGCACCAAATCTGGCCATCAAAGTTTTCATCCAAATCCAACCAGCGTTTCTCCGCCTATACATGATTACACAGACGGATGGATAGACAGACAGACAGACGGATTTTGCAACTTCTTAGGTAGCCATATTGGCTAATTGGATCCAAAAAAAGGAAAACAATGGCATATCAGCATCCAGGTAATCACCTATTTGGATAGTGGAAAAATATCCATCAAGATAGGTTTTTGAGATCTGTCTGTCTGTCCGCCTGTCTGTGCAATCAAGTATAGCGGGAGAACCGCCAGTCAGATTTGTATTGAAATTGAACTATTTGGATTAAAATTGAGCTTAATTAGGGCAATGGGGCTTTAAATGTTAAAACAAATTCGAGTTTTTCATTTAATTCACTGTAACTTGCATATGGAGATGAATTTTTATGAAAATTGAATAAAGATGCCTAAGAGTATGATATGCATTGAGTTCTGGGATGGAGACCCAAGCCTAATTAAAAGTTGAATTTTTCATTTAATTCAGTGTAGCTTGCGAGAGATTGATGGATCTCTTGTCCTTCTTCAGCAGACAGGGCTTTTCAGTAGATACTATTCAGCCCTTTTCCTTTTGACTCACTCTGTGAGATTGACAGAGCTATGGAGCTGATTTGTCTTATATAATTTGTATCTGCTCAGATTTCTTGTAGTATATCTTTTGATGCTAGCAGTTGAATTATAAGACAAAATATATTGAGCTCTGTGTGCAAGTATGGTCAGAGAGACTCTTGGCTGTTAGTAGAATTTTGTGGTGTTTGGAGTATTCTAATATTTTACATTGCAGGGTATACTGTGTAGACGTCAGCATATTACATTCAAATAGGCAATGATCTATTGTTTCATTTTTAAGATTACATGACCTGCAAAGGGGGGACGAGGGAACTTCGCCACTTGAATTAGGGATCTAATATGAAAATGCCTGAAAATTTAGCCCATTTGAACCTGACCGAATTCTATGATAAATCTTAGAAAGGTGCTTACTGGGGAAAGGTGATAGGGTTGGATTCTTATTATTTATCAGTACCTCTGTAAGTCTCCAGCGGTAAATATCTCTAATGGGGATTGGTCTCCCACTTGGCTGGTCAATTTTTAAAGCATTTTTTGAAACACGCAAATCTTATTTGTCAATTCAATTTTATAGTGAATAGCCGTATTGCTTCTAGTATGCTTAAATGTGTGCTTGCATCGTTCCTGCATCCCCTTAAAAGTTCTGTTTCTTACGGTAATATTGGTTTGTCTTCTGTTGCATATGCAGACGAAGTTCTTCTTGTTGCCAGGACTCGCCGTGGATTGCTTTCCAATTTTACTATATTAACCAATGAACTATCTAAGATTGGACTGTCAGTTAATGCGTCTAAATGCGAATTCATTTGTTTTAATAGCCCTTAGCGGTCGCTCCATTCGTTGCTGGGACTGTAATTCTGCCAAGTTCTTCTTTAGTTAGTTGGCTTGGTCTGTGTTTTGGTCAAATACTTTCCACTACCTTTTCATTTCTAGTGTATCAAGCCGTGAAAAACCTACGCGTCGCTTACGGAAAAATATCCCCAAACAAAAGCCGTTACAACCGCAACGGTTTGTGCATGATTTATAACGCTTGTTGCGCTTCTGTGCTTTTTTTTCACCAGGCATGGCTCATCTGTTTCGTAAAAAAAAATCCCCATACTCTACATGCAGCTTATTTCAGATATTGCAAATTCCTCCTCCGGCTTCCTAGATGGCACCAAAACAGAAAAATAATTGCTCGATTTGGTTTAATAGATATGCCTTCTTGGATTCGGTCTTCCAGTGATGATTTATGTAAAAAGACTATCTACTTTATTCACGTTTACAACCCTCTGCAGCCTTTTTTCCATATTGATACTGGTTAATTAGTCCATGTTGTCTTTTGTTAGTTTGAATTGGTTTTCTTGCTGTTTATCGTTTTTGTTTATTAATACTCCGTACTTTGTGTTGTTTTATACTTTTACATATAATAAAGTTCATTCATTGATTCTGCAGTTTGACCAGCCGTATGGAATGCGTCTGAATCAGCGGGCTTGCTGCAGGCCCGTGATCTTATAATATATGTTTGTAGGGAGTTTTACCGACCTTCTGAATTGATTACACAGTATGCGGTTTGCTTGAGTGAAAACCAGCCAAAGGATATAGATGCCATATATTTTCATAGCGTGTCTGGAATTTAACTTGAAAACTTGAGGCAGTTTCCTTGTAAAGGTGGCGAGGGCGAGACATGTCATCAATTGATTTTTGATTATTGAGCTTTGGTTTCTCTTATTAAAAAAGTCTGCAACTGACTCACTTGGTTCCTTACTTTTAAATTTGAGTTTTTTTGTTGCCAAAGTTTTTACTTATTGAATCAGAGAATGAACTACTTTATTACCTTTTGTCTGTTTTAAAGCGAATCCAAAGTTTATTTTTCTATTTTCAATATTCACCATTCCGACATGTTTCAGAATAACCCTGTATTTTTTCAAACCTGCCAGTTTTGACTGAACACTAATCGCCAGAAGTTCAACTATGTGTGCACTGTATTAATCCTGTCATGTGATCTGTCTGATCCAATCAGAAGTTTTTTGACTGCACTTAATTGTTTTGATAGTTTTTTTCTTTCAAGCCGTTGTGTTGAAAATTGGTTCAGATTATTTTTTGGACTTCGTTGGGTGTCTACAAGCCAAACACAATGGCTTCAGGGAAAAATTGGGTGTGGGAGGGGGGCTATTTGCTCTTCAGCCTTTTTTCCTTATCTTAAAAGGACATCTGAACTTTTAATTTCTTTTTGAATGAGTCTTCTCCCAATCTTCTAGGACCACTAGTTCAATGCGATCACCCCTTGGGAAAACAAGCAAAAACAAATGAACATGCATCCTTGATCTTTCACATTTTTACAAATTTGAGCTTGAAACCTCTATAGTAGGGTCCTCTGATATGCTGATGATCATCAAAAAGTACAGTTCATATGAGAGAAAATGTTATAGGGTTGCAATCCTTATTAATAATGTTGTCAAATTCTGTGGCATTGATTTTTCATGTTTTCATAATGAAGTTATATTGGAGTAAAAATTTACTGAATAAAACACAAATGTATATAATTAATTTTTATAATCCTAGCTGCTAAGCTTCTGAGGATTCTTCTTTTTTCAGTTGCAATCATGATTCTTATGTACTACCAAAAATTATTGGAAAGTTTATTAAGGAAATGATGAAATGGCAATTGCCCCTCCCTCCCCCCTTCTTCCTAACTTGGGAGACTTAATGTAACCCTAAAAGTAGGTGGTTGAATAGGATCTATATAAATAAATTTATAGCCTTGTTACCAACCACTTTGCAAATTGTATCAACTATAAGTGAATCTTTTGCAGCACAGCCACATATCCCCTGTTATCAAATTCTTAAGTCAGTTGTTGAGGATAAACTTAGGGATGAAAATTCCCCAAGTTTATCACCCATAATGGTCAGAATCAGCTATGTTAACTTATACAGTACATAATGCCACCCCCTTTACTAAAGTAACAAACATAAGTCCACAGCATGTCCCTAATGCAGGGTGATCAAAGGAATCCCAACAAAAATGGAGAGTAAAAAAAAGCAAACAGAGTATTTAAAAATAAACCCTCCCCATGAGCATCTAATTATACTTATAAGAGAACTGTAACAAGCACTAAACAATACTTCTGGGATAATGTTGTAAGTAATCTAACTTGTGAAACACCAAAACCTGTGTTTTGCAAGCTAATAACTCACATATGAGGAAATAAAACAACTTCTTAGCCACTACAGTATGAAATTACCCTTAATAACATAACCAAAAAAGGGATGGAGGCATCTCTTCTGCTAATGGTAAGGTAAACATGAATTTTTTACTCCATTCTCCCTCAAAAGTTACCGACACCCACAGTGTGTCCCCAGAGCAACCACTGAAATTATTTGTCAACAGGATCAGAGTAGCCTATATAGCAGCCTCTAACTTTTAGAATGAGTGGACTTAATAATGGAATAAATTTATCAAGCCAAATCTGCAATCAGTTATGATAATATTCATTCAACGTAGATTATAAACTTTACACAATGCATAAATAGACGCTTATAACTTTTCTCAATATTACATGAGATACACAAAACATGGGACCAGATCATGAGTCTTTATCCTACAGTTTTTCTCATCATAATACCTCAAGTATTAGGACAGGTCATGGGGAAAATGATCTGTAATTAACTAAAACTGTTTATGGAGAGAAATAACATAATGCCTCACACACAGTTTGGTTGTGGGAATACCATTCATCAACAGATGCTTTTGTCTCTAATGATATCTTTGCCAGGAATGGTATTCTAATCATTGCTATTTGAAATTTGAGGGTACAAACATATGATTATATGGACCACCAGAATAGTAATTGCAGATCTTACAAAAACTTGGACCATACTTAAAGCTACTTCTCTACAGTTTCTTCCCTAAAAACTCCAATAACCAATGGTGTTCTGCATGGTGCAGTCCTTAGTTGTCTTTTGTTCTCACTTTTCCTTGGGTACATAAACTTCCCTCATTCAAATTTATATGCTGATGACTTAGTGGTATGGACAACAGAATATACCTTTGAGATTGCTCAGTCAAAGCTACAAAATTCACTTCTGTTTGAAACATTTTCTTCCTTTATTTTGGTGCTCATTCAAAACTAACACTAAGTGGTTTTGCAATTGGCTTGTCTTAGAATCTGGGCTATCAATTAAAACCCAAAAAAGAAATGTCCTACTAATCAAATATTTCCAAAAAGTTGAAGCTAATAGCACATAGCCAATATGTAAGTTCCTGTTTGGTCCATTTCCCCCAAACCCCCATTGAACTAGATACTACCCCTAATATGGCTAGCATAAGACAGCAAAGCAGCTTACAGAAATGCCATTTGAGAGAAAAAAGGATAAGCCAGGTCATTATGAAAATATGTTAAAGCCCAAATAAATTAAGAAAACTCACCAAACAGCTGTACCACAATTTCAAGAGAAGACATACCAACCAAACTAAGTTGAACCCTAAGAAATCTGGAACTATGTATCTAGCAGAGGCCATGACCAGAGATCCATAAAACCCTTAATAACAGGTGACAGGAATGAAGTCACTGGTACACAAAGTATAGCTGGGTTCCTGATGAGCAATTTGCATCAGTCTTCATTAATGAACCTGATAATGTTCCCACTCCCAACCCAAAGTACAACATCCAGGAACAATTAATTTGTATTACAGTCACTACATGTATGGTTGAAAAATTACTCAAAAGCCTTGATACCAACAAGACTGCTGGTCCTGACAACATTTATCCCCATCTGCAAACAAAAGCTGCTTGTGAAATTGCCCCTACACTGGCTACAATTTTTCAACATTCTTTTGGTCATAAGAAAGTCCCCTCCAATGGAAACTAGCCCATCTTTAAATAGTGTGGTGGATCCAAAAGAGAAAATTAAAGGCATATCAGCCTCATGTCTGCTGTTGCAAAAGTCCTTGAAATTATTGTTAAGGATGTGCTTATTCAACAGCTTGTTAATAGTAAAATTATCTCTAACATGCAGCATGGCATTCTCCGAGGAGAATCTGCTGAAAATAACCTTCTAGGTACTTATGAATAGGTTACCTAGTTAGAGAGAGAGAGAAAAGTTTATTATTAAATGCAAGACAATACAAAATACAATACAAAATCGAATTACAATACACTTATTACAATACGCTTAATTCCCCCTGAAAGGCTTCATGGTCAGGGATACAAGGGGGATAAAAAAAATACAAGCAACAACTACAATATAAGCAATATATATAAGGTGGATACAATATAAGTTACAACTAGAGAAAAAAAAAACAAAAAAAGAACATAAAGAACATACCTGAGGCCTGGGAGTCAAGTGCAAAGAAGACAACCACACACCACAAACAGAACACAAGGGACATCAACTCCTCAGAGGAAAAAAAGAATATTATTCTATTTTATTCTTTATTAAATGATCCTTAAAAAGCCTTTTAAAAGTCTCAAACGAGTGGTATCCCTGTACTGAAGAAGGTAGTGAATTCCAGACCTGTTGACAAGCAACGAGGGGATTGAAATCTGATCGAATAGTAGGGGTAGGGGTTACTGGGCAAATGCCTTCCTTTTGATTTAATTGTTTTAGACCTAGCTAAATTAACTGCTAATTTTTTATTGACAGTATGCATCTTAAGGAGCGAATATGCCACTGTGCAGCATTACTGCCTCAGAGACTAGGAAGCATAACAACAATTTTGATAATTTTAAATCGCTTTGCTGTCTCTGAAATTTCAATTGATAGCCTTTTCTCCTTCTTTGGGGCAGAATTGTTGTTTTCTGCTTCAGAATGGCAGAAAACACCACTTTGCTGCAGCTTAACCATTTTGTTACTTTAAAACAGCACTAGAACTTTTAATTTTGCTTGAAGTTGCTCCTTACTGACAGCTTTTTACCAAAAACTGTTTAATTAAGATGTTTCTTTTGTATCCAAAATGTTGTATTTTCTTTATATCATTCACATGCATAGTTGATAAACTGACCTTTTGATATAAAAAGTCGTTTTTTTGTGTGTCTGGGGTGCCTTAACAACAATGTGCAAATAAATGCTCCTCAAAAAGGGATAAAGAACCAAGCATATTTTTCTAGTGTTAATATTCTCCTGTAAAATCTATGTAAAGGGTGAGCATGCAGTAACTCAAGCTGTACTGGCTGCCAGAGAAATATTTACCTAGTTTTTAGGCCCTTTTTTCCTCCACCTCTGCAAAAAAGATAATTTTTCAGAATTGTTTTTCAAAATTTTCACTTAGTTAGTTTCTAATGGCTATAAGATTTATTTAAATATTCTAATCCTCTTTGGTCACTGTTTTAGCTGATTCTCTTTAGCTTTGTATTTTCATTTCACCTAGATTTCTTATATAAGAACCTTACCAATATGAACACAATCAAGAGAAGCAGAAGTCTATGGGAAAGGAAACATTCATATACTAGTCCCCACCCTTTCAGGTGGATCAAAGGGCTATTCTTAGAGAGGAGGAGAGAAACTTTCTCTTAGAATTTTTTTTTCTTACTTTTGAAGCCCATTAAGGAATAATTTTATCCCTCTATGTTGATTTAAGTATATCTACTAAGTATTTCAGTTAATCCGGTTATAATGAATTTCATATATTTTATCTATTTTCTTTTGTAGAAAGGCAGAGGTTTGAAGAAAAGACAAACTTACAAAGGAGCTATTTACTTAGGTCACATTCCACATGGTTTTTATGAAGAGGAAATGCACAAGTTCTTTTCTCAGTTTGGAAATATTGAAAAGATCCGACTTGCCCGAAGTGAAAGGGTAATTGTATTCATTTGTTTCTTTCATTTTTGTGTACTTTGTTCGTAAGTGTAGCAGCTTAAGCTAAGTGTACCAAGCCCACAAATTGTAAGGTAAACGATTCACAAAGCAGGAAGTAAAAAATGGAAGAATTTTTTTTCAGATTTGTTAGACTAAATCAGAGGCAACACTAAGGCATTGCCTATAGTAAAGGCCATGCTGCTCTGATGTTTTATTATTATTTTTTTCCTGAGTCACTTCATACAGAAGGGGTTGTTGCATAAACATTGGAAGGGGCTCATTCGATTGGAAATCTGAAGTTCTAGTGCCCTTTTTTAAGAATCAAAAGTGATCAGAGGGCAACTAGCCCCCCCATGCCTTTTTTCCCAAATAAATCTGATAAAAATTTTTAGCTAGCCATTGTGTTAAAAATGGTTCAAAGATCATATGAAAAACGGTCCAGTGTTGACACCCCCCCCAGGGCCAAGGGGCAGGCATTGTAAGTTATGCCCTGGGGTATATATGTTTCTTATGGAAAGGATGCTTGTATAAACTTCAGAAAAGGCTCATTTGATTGAAAATTGAAATTTGTAGTTCACTTTTTAAGAGGCAAAAGTTAACAGAGGGGAACTAGCCCCCCCCCCCCTCTACGCCTTTGTTTCCTCAAGCCCATCAGATAAGCACTTTGAGATAGCCATTTTCTTAAAAATAGTTCAAAGATCATATAACAGAAACTCTGGGGGGTGTTGACACAACCCCCCAGGGCCTGGGGACAGGTGTTGTAAGTTATGCCCTTAGGTATATATGGTTCTTATGGAAAGGATGCTCATATAAACTTCAGAAAGGGCTCATTTGATTGGAAACTGAAAGTTATAGTTCACTTTTTACTAGTCAAAAAGAGAATGGAGGGGAACTAGCTACCACCCACTGGTAGCTACCAACCCACCAGGTCCTTGGGGCTGGCGGTTTAATGCTCTAGGGGCATGTAAGTACTAGTTAAATTTTTGAGAGTCAAAAGAGATTGGAGGCCAACTAGTCCTCCCCTCCCCATGCCTCCTTTTCTCCAAATACATCTGAAAAAAACTTTGAGATAGTCATTTTTTTAAATTAGTTCAAAGGTCAGGAAACAAAAACTCTGGGGTTGACACAATCCCTCAGAGCCCAGGGCAGGTGTTTTAAGCTATGCCCTGGGGTATAGAGGTTTTTATGGAAGGGATGCTCGTATAAACTTCAAAGAGGACTTTTGATTGGAAATTGAAATTTCTAGTTCAGTTTTTAACATAACCCCCCAGGGCTCGAGGACAGGCGTTGTAAGTTATGCCCTGGGGGCATATATGGCTCTTATGGAAAGGAAGCTTGTATAAACTTAAGAGAGGGCTCATTTGACTGAAACTTGAAAGTTCTAGTTCACTTGTTAAGAGTCAAAAGAGATCCAATGGCAACTAGCCCCCCCATGCCCTTTTTTCCCCAAACCTGTCCAATAAAAATTTTGAGGTAGTTATTTTGTTAAAAATGGTTTAAAGATCATATAACGAAAACTCCTGGGTCAACACAACCACCCATGGCCCGGGATGCTGTAAGCTATGCCCTGGGTGCATATATGGTTCTTATGGGAGGGATGCTCATATAAACTTTAGAGAGGGTTCATTTGAATAGAAATTGAAAGTTCTAGTTCACTTTTTAAAAGTCAAAAGAGATTGGAGGGCAACTAGTCCTCCATGCCTTTTTTTCCCTAACCCATTCAATACAAATTTTGATTTGTATTTCTACTTGAAATTTCTAGTTCAGTTTTTAACATAACCCCCCAGGGCTCGAAGGCAAGCATTTTAAATTATGCCCTGGGGACATATATGGTTCTTATGGAAATGAAGCTTGTATAAACTTCAGAGAGGGCTCATTTGACTGAAACTTGAAAGTTCTAGTTCACTTGTTAAGTGTCAAAAGAGATCCAATGGCAACTAGCCCCCCCCCCTCCCCAGGCCCTTTTTTCCCCAAACCTGTCCAATAAAAATTTTGAGATAGGTATTTTGTTAAAAATGGTTCAAAGATCATATAACGAAAACTCCAGGGTCGACACAACCACCCATGGTCCTGGGCGCTATAAGTTATGCCCTGGGTGCATATGTGGTTCTTATGGAAGGGATGCTCATATAAACTTTAAAGAGGATTCATTTGAATAGAAATTGGAAGTTTTAGTTCACTTTTTAAAAGTCAAAAGAGATCAGAGGGCAACTAGTCCTCCATGCCTTTTTTTCCCTAACCCATCCAATACAAATTTTGAGATAGCCATTTTTTAAATAGTTCAAAGGTCAGATAACAATAACTGTGGTATCAACACAACTGCCCAGGGCCCGGAAACAGGTGTTGTAAGTTATGTCTGTGGGGCATATATGGTTCTTATGAAAAAGATACTCGTATAAGCTTCAGAGAGGCCTTGTTTAATTGGAAAATGAATTCTATAGTTCACTTTTTAGAGTCAAAAGATTTCCAAGGGTAACTAGCCCCTCTATGCTATTTTTCCCAAAACCCATTCGATTAAAATTTTGAGATAGCCGTTTTGTTAAAAATAGTTTTTGTTAAAAAATGTTTTAATTTATGCCCCAGAGGCATACAATGTTTTATGTAAAGGGTGGTCGTATAAACTTCAAAGGTGGCTCATTCGATTGGAAATTGAAAGCTCTAGTTACCTTCTTATGTCTCAAAAACTAACGGAGGGAATCTACCTCCTGTTCCCCCCTCTGACTCAAACACCTTATTTTCCCCAAATGCATCAAATGAAAATTTCGAAATACCAATTTGTTTGGAATAGTCCAACGATAAGATAACAAAAACTTCGTTGTCAACATACCCCCCCCCTCCCAAACAAGGGGAAAGGTTGTCACTTCTGCTGCGGGGGCATATAAGGTTTTTATGGAAGAGGTGGTCATATAAAATTTGGAGGGGATTCAAATAATTAGAAATTGAAGGTTCTAATTCACCTCTTAAGAGTCAAAAGTAATCGATGGCGAATAGCCAAGTAACACAAGTGTTACAGGGGTAACATTTTACAACACTTGCCCCTGGATTCAGCACTGTAAAGAGCACTGGATTCCGCGTAAAGATGACTGGTACTGTTTCTGCTACTGATTGTTGTAAAGTTTTCTTCTCGAAGTTGTATGTTAGTATCATATCGCTATACATGCCTCTGGAGATGGAGGTAGCTCAAGTAGTTTGAGGTCGTCCTCATATAAAGTTCATTTTAAGTTAATGCATATAAGACCAAACTGGCTATACATGGCATATGACAAAGAAGACAAAAATGGGGAAAAAATACTATAATTAAATAACCAAAAAACAACAAGTGTGATCAGCCATCAGACAGAAAAGAAACAAAAAGGACAAAAGCAGGTATTTGCCAAGTCATCTTCAATTCAAAAAAACAACTATATTGAGTTTTGTGTTGTCAGTATATTGCTAGATTTTCATAATTTGACAGATATGAGGAAATATCATTGGTCAGTTTATTTGAGCTTGTTTTGTAGATATGTGTTCCATAAACTGCGAAGTGGTAATTTTTGTTTTGTTTTAAATATCAACTTTGCTGTTAATTACATCAGACTTTTTTGAAATTAATATTTGACAGAAGATTTTTCAAACATTTTAGATGGTTAGTATTATTGCAAAGTGATCAGCAAGAAGATTATTTAATTTTTGACACATATTTTATCATTCACATTTGTAATCCATCCTGGAGAAATTATTATGTTTAGGACTGGAATATGTTCTTAACTTAGGAGTTGCAATTTTAATTTCGTTGTTTTTGTCTTTTGTCTCAATTTGAGACATTTTTTGCATTGGATAAGACTTAGTTTCTGTTGTTTCTGTGTCTTTCTTTTTCCAAATAGGAACAAATGTTATCATGAAGTCAATATTTTGGTTAACAGTAAACAAGCAGGATTTCCTAGTTATTTTGTCATTTTTGTCAAAGTTTACCTAGTTGTTGGACGTCAGACTCAGGTGGGATTTCCACATCCTTCAGAAAGATTATAAATTAGCTTAGGCTTTGGGATCGCCTAGGGGATATAGCAGGTAACATTTATAATTTCTGAAGGAGGTGTCGGTTATGTGTAAATGATTTGTATTGTCATCAGCGTATCCGTTTTTGTATATTTGGCAATGTTCGTAACCTGAACAGCTAGGAGAATGGAACCTTCACAGTTGGTTTGCTGGAAAAAATCATTGTTTTCATCATTTGAAAAATCGTTGCTATGAACTATAATTGCTCGAAATCTAAATCAAAATAAACTTTGTATTCATATTGCCAAAAGACCCCAGGAAAAACTCAGGGTACGTTGAAATTTCTGGGTAGTTTTGGGAGTGTAAAACTAAATCAAAAGACATTATGTACATCCAGTCTTATCTAAAAGGGTATTTATGATATCTCTGGAACAGCTAAGGGTATTCAGTTAAAACTCATAGGGGATGTTGGGTCGGAGTTTGATATAAATTGAAAGACACTGTGTCTTTTTGAAATCAGCGATGGTTGTCAAAAGGGCGGATGTGTGATGTCTCATGAAAGGTTAAGGGAATCAAGTTGAAACTTTCACGGTGTATGCACAGGGATGGTTGATTAATATTTGTTTATAATCAAGGTTATGAAATGAGGGAATAAGAATTCTTTTAGCCCTATAGAAGCCGAAAAATTATTCAGATTTATAATCCATTTATTTGAACGTTTTTCCCATGATCATCCATCAAAAGCCTTATAATACAATAAGTATTTACAATCGTTGCAAAATTTTGTCCAACATATAGTCAGCCAAAATCTTAATTTCTAAATAGAGAAACTGAAATGATTCAAAATATTCTTTTCTTAATCAATGAAAACACTGTGTCAATTACAAACCAAAAGATAGGAATTAAAAAAAAATCCATAGAAGTAGTTTTCCAAAGAAAATTAAAGTGCTACTTAAACCAAAGATGAGCAAAAATAAAGTCAAATAATTTCTAAAGCTTAAAAACGACCATAAATTAGTATCAATAAATAAATGAAACCCATACCGAGCAGAAATTACAATAAATAACAAAGTCAAACTCAGAACGAGTAGAACTACCTCAAAGAAGAGTAGGACTAACTCCCCCTGTGTCTTCTAACGACCAGAACGTAATTTGCACTTCACAGAGAGCAAAACACATTTTAAATGTTTTCTCCTTTACTACTTTAATATATAAAAAATTGTTGACACTTTCACAAATGAGCAATGAATATTAGTATATGTTAATCTGTCAATCCACACTGACTTCGCCTTTTCACTAATCTTTGTTATGATGGTGATTTTTTTTTTTTTTTTTTTTTTTTTTTTTTTTTTTTTTTTTTTTTTTTTTTTTTTTTTTTTTTGATTCTATGAAAAATAAATCGCATGGCTTGAAATAAAAATCACTTTCAATAAAGTGTAAGCTATGTTCTGATTTTTAGAAGTCACAAGGAGCATTAGTCATACTCCTCCTTATTATAGTTTCTGCTTGTAAAGGATTTGACTTGGATATTTTCTGCCTCTTTTTGGCTTGTATTTATTTATTGACAGCGATTTATGGTTGTTCTACACTTAAAAAATTACTTGACTTTATTTTTGCTTATCTTTTGTTTAAAGTAGCTCTTTACTTTTTTTGAAAGCTTCTTTTGTGGAAAAAGTTTTTAAAATTAATTTATTTATAAGACGTCATGTGATTTATAACTAACAAAGTGAATAAGATTTTTAAAATGATGTGAACTGTGCGCACTATCTTTTCTCCTTAATATTTTCCAAAAATTAGCAACTTAAAATCGGTAGTACCTCCCTAACTGTACACGTGTAATAGGTTAGAATCAAAAGCCTTTCATGAAGTGGTTCGATCTGTTTATATGGCTGCTGATAGAAGGAATCCCTTGGGATGTATTGCCTTGTACGAGGTTTCTGGGAATTTTACCCTTCTCCTCCCTTGTGCACAGTTGCAATAACGATAGCAATATTGTCTAATTTGCCTTATTGTTACCTTTATTTGTAACGAAAATAGGGCGTGGTTCTTGCTATTTACTAGATGTAATATGTCCTATTTACTATTTCCTTGGTTACTATGTATTTGTAATGCATTCCCGTTTTTTCTTTCAGACTGGAAAAAGCAAAGGTTATGCGTTTGTTCAATTTAAAGACGATAGAGTTGCAAAAATTGCTGCTGAAGCTATGAATAACTACCTAATGTTCCATAAAATTTTAAAGTGTAAGTTCTTTTCTGGTATTGCCTTAGAGAAGAGTTTTCAGACACAATTTTGTAATGCCAATTTTTTGATGAGATGTGGAGACGTCCATTTACAATGAGGCTATACTAATTCTTAGATTGGGGTAATGCTAATTTTTTAAATCAGTTGAAAAGAAAATCATCTACAATTGAGATTTACGTTGCATCCATAGGTAGATGTAGCCAAAACCGAAGCTCAATTTATCAGAAATTAGTTAAAGTTGGCCAATCAGAAAATTTTAATTAGCTAGAATCATTGAAATTATGAAAATTATGATGGAACATGATCAGTCCATTAGCTGGCTTTAAAATTTTATCAAACAAGCGAAATTCAGTCACAAGTCTTAGTTAATTTTGGGTTTTGCAACGTATGTTTTTATATGGAAATTGGAACTTCATCAGAGGGAGTTAAGACTGAAACTTTTTTGCTGATTGTGTTTGAGGAGCGTTAGCAGATTAGTTAACAAGAGTTTGCTTGGTCCTGTGGTGAGATGCCAGTGGTCTTTCATGGGCTGAAAATGTTTATTTCTTTCATCGGAAATTTTATTTGCATCATATTTTTCTTTCGTAAATTCTAATTTGTCTTTGTGTTTGGCGGCTCTTCTTTCAGTTTTAAAATTAGAGAATGAAGCTACTAAATTTGTTTACTTGTAAACCAAATCATCTTCCAGTTTTCTAAATCAGAATAAGATATTTACCTATACTGGCCACTGTTAGAATCCATCTTGGAAAAATATTAATCATGAGTTTTAGATCATGTATTAAAACACAATATCAGCCTCTTAGATTAGTCCACAGTGTAGCAGTTGATTCTGCCCGTCAGGCATAAAACTACGTTACATTTTTCACCCTGGTCGTAGGGTGAAAAATGGGAATACGGCAAACGGCCTTATCAGTGAGTCACAAAATGGTTCTCAAGTTGAGTTTGACACACATCAGCCAGAATGTGTGCTAAGTTAGCTCTTCCCATATGTTGGTTGCATTTGTAAACAATTGCTGTCCTTTAAACCTTAGCCCACAATTGTTGGTGTAATTTCAGCACATTAAGTGTCATTTGGTATAATTTCTGAGTATGTTGAGACTAAGTATGTAGTAGTATTATTTAGCCATTTGGCAAACGTAATCCTGGAATCAATATTGGTTCAGTGATCGATTGACACTCTTTCCCCTTTCTACATTGCACCTTCTGAGAGCAACGCTTTTTATTGAATCTTCGACGATATCCAGAAAGATTGGAAACCTTTCAGTTTAAGCAAGCTTATTATCGTCAGAGTCAAGAAATAGTTTAAAAAATATATATCTTGTAATTCGTTCCCTCCGATAAGGAGCTTAGAAGTGGTAGAACTATGTTTCCTGTAATTCTAAGATCTAGCTCTTTGTTATCGTCTGGAAGAGTACCCTTTCCTTCATAAACTTCAAATCTGTGTACGAAGCCTGAAACACCAGCTTTGGTGAACACCTTTGTTCTGAATTTGAATCTTTGGCTGCTGCGGGGTGCTTCTCTCCTTGAAGAGAATCATTTGCTCATCTAACGAGTTGGTAATCTTTAGGAGCACCTTCGAGAAATTTTGAGCAAACGGGATCCTTGATTGGTCGGATTTTATGCAGCTTATTTAACCCTTGCTCGATAGGTTTTTGGCTTTATTATTGTCACTGAAATGCAGCAATCATTTAATTCAAATAAGGAACTTTAATCACGCCCAACATTAGAACAGTGTTCAAAAAAGCCCTTTGCTCCCCAAGAGCATGACAAAATTCAATCTTCAGGTGGACGTCCAAAGATGTTGCATTGTTTGACAATGAGTGAAACAAGTTCATCGTCGAAAAACTTTCGGAAATTCCCCAAGGAGTTTCTTTTAATATATCTTGAACTGGACGACGCACTCCTTTTTCAAGCGATATCTCTTTTCTGTATCTCAGCCTTTCTCTGGCTATAGTATTTTCAAATTTTGATTTTTTTTTTTTTTTTTTTTTTTTGATTTTTTTTTTTTTTATAATAGGCGCCAATTGCTCTTGCTCACAGAAGCAAAATGTTTTGTCAGGATCATTGCTTATGGATCATATTATACTCCCTTCCACGCTATTCTGCTTTAAAAGAAAGGGACCGTTGTTTATTACATGGGCCAATTCACTGCCATTCCTTCGAAGCTGAAAAGTCTGGATTGTAATTGTTGTCTCCGGTATCACAAAATAGGTCAGACAACATCTATTCTGTAACTCCAAAAATACGCATAGCGGCTTCAGGAGCATCAATTCTTGTATTTCACACCCTCTTTTTTAGTCTATGATTTAACTGTCCTATTTAATAAAAAAGCGAAAAATGATTCAATGTTCATATTCTTTTACTCTTTCTTGCTCCCTTTTCTCTCTCTATCTCTCTTTCCCTTTCTCCTCTCTCTCCTCCTATTGTCGTATTTTTACAACAGGCACAAACTTATTATTTTATACTTTTGAAGTCTAGAAATCTTCTGAAATTTGTTCTTGTAGGATGATAAAACACTACCATGACATGAATTAAAAAAAAAAATTCTTTACTTTAAATATTCGGCAACTTCGTATGATTCCAATTGCTTTCTTTAGCGGTTTTTTTTTTTTTTTTTTTTTCATAATAAGTTGTCTAAGTAGTTTAAAATTTTATTGCTTATCCTCTTACTATGATTGTCTTGTATGGCTTAAGCTAACTGTCGATGTCTGTAAAGTCTCATTGTCAGTGTCCCATAAGCTTTTCAAAATTCAGCTAAATATAAGTTTGATGTTATTACTAGCTGCAGAACCTATTGGATGACAATAATTGGAAAGAAGGAAAAAGAAAATGACGTTTATTCTTTTGAAAGGACCAGAAAAAGTATACCCCCTCCCCACGAACACGAAACTCAACAGGTTTAGTCTCTGGTAATAAATTAACAGACAAAAGTATTTTCAAATGTAAATGTTTATTTTTTAGCATTTCAAAAATGATTTTTTTTTTATTTTCTCATTTTGTTTCTTATTTTCCTATGGACTTGGTTGCTTGAATGTCGCTTTTGTGAGCTTGGCTTTAGGCTTCATTTAAGTGTACCCTATGTAACAATGAATAAAAATAGGAATAGGAAAAATAACCATCAATTGATATTAGACAATTTCACTGTCAAAACGAGGAACACTGCTAATGAAGAAAGAATAGTACAGAATTCTGAAAATATCAGTGCTCTCCGATCTGTGGGTATGAATTCTACTATATTCTTTCGGGAAGAAGTGGACGAATTAAAGGCGAATAATTTGGTCTGCATTCTGCATCTCTACAGCGTGTCATGCCAAACTAGTTTCAGTGGATACCACTCCTTCCAGCAAAAAACAAAAAAAAACTATTATTTTCATGTTGAATATGAAACTGATTATTTTTTTACCCGGGTAAACGACAAATGTGTGTACTTACTTTGCAATGCAAGTTTATCATTTGGGAAGAAAGGAAATATTGAGCGTTATTACTCACTGCAGAATTGAAAAGGATTTACGTCAGAATTCTTCCTTAAGAAAGAGAAGGCAGTACAATAAAATCCCAATCTAACGCCGAACAATCTCATTTTTGTAAAAACTTGAAAGCAAGTGAGGTATATTTTCGGGTTTCAAAGGTTATTGCTGAAAAAAAAATACAAAGATGGTGAATCAGTCAAAGCTGTATTTTTAGAAGCTGCATATATATATATATATAAATATATATATATATATATATATATATATATATATATATATATATATATATATATATATATATATATATATTGAACAATTTGAATATATATGTATATATTATTGAAGAATTTGAAAAACAACGGTGTGATAGTGTCTGGTATTCAATCATTGCAACTGTCTGCAAATGCAGTTATGAGAAGAGCTGAATCAATCAATGAATTTTTATCTAGCTTCACAGCTTTGAACTGACTTATATCGCTAACTACGAAACAAGAGCTGATAAAACTTGTACCACTTCACGGACATACTACGGGACGGGACATATACTCTGCTTTAAAAAGTTTATCCAGTTTGAAAACATTCTGGCAAAAGTCAGTGAGCTTTGTAACGGCCGTAACCTCTTTTTCGGTTGGCGAGAAAGGATTCATTGCCTTATGTCGTAAAGATAGCTTCCAAAGTTTCTGTCTCGCCGTTGCATCGCACACCAGCAGTCATGTATTTTCTTTTGTTTGAGTAATGTCGTGAAAACTGTCGTTAAAATCATTAATGAAATTTAGATTCCTGTTCAGGACTCTGACTGAAGAGTTGACAATGCAAGCATGGTGATTGTCACCAGCTTTTCTTGTAGACAAATTCGAAAATCTGCCTCAAGGCAGACAAAGGTTTTTGTGGAACCATTTCAGATATGGTCTCATTTTAAAAAATGCTGTGGCTGTGGGAAAAATGTTTCCCAGGATGAAAACAAACGCTTTACTTGTGTGAAGCAGACTCTTGACAAGGAAGGCACAGCATACTTGTAGTATAAAAGGACATATTACAATTCTTTCAGACTAGAAAAATCTATACAGTCGTTTTAAGACCACAAAAACATTTTGATTGTTGCATAGTTCGTCAGATCTCCTTTTTTGTAGAGAATTGATGCTGAAGAATTCTTTACTTGCGTCATGCAGCATTTTGAAGATGACAACGCTGCAGTAGAGACGAAATTGGTTTGTTTTTCAAAGCGACTTTTATTAGAATCACTTGCTTCAAGCAATGAAAATATTTGGCCTTTTTGCAAAGCATAAATATACAATTTTAGCTCGGATTTGTTTCCGACTGAAGGCAATACCCAGCTCGGCATATCTGTGGAAGATTCCATTTCCCAGTGTGAAATTCATTAAAAACAAAAACAAGAATTGGTTGACAAACGGACTTTTGGACAAATGCATTCGAATGACCGCTGCAACGTATTAATGACAAAGAAAAGTGCTACCCCTCTCGATGAAGTATGTTTTTTTTATTCAATGTTTTGTTAGTTTGTTAACATGAATTAGAAATGTATATTTAAAGTTAACAAATATCTGCGGGATTTAAACAAAAACATATTATTTTCCTACTTTGGGTAACTCACACTAAGGTCTATGAACTGTAAAATTGCTCAGTCGCTTAAAACCTTGGCAACCTCTGTTCTAGAGTTTCTAACATATTTGTGCATAATTCATTGTTGTTTTTATATTATTAATACTAAAAATACAATATTCTTATTAAAGGTATGGTAAATATACACCGAAGTTTTATAATATAGGGGGCTGTATAAGTAAACAAAAAGAGAAAAAAGCATATGTTTGAATTAAAATGAGTTTTAGCCATAGTACAAAAAGAGATACTTTTTTAAATCTTGCGCTATTTCATACTTTCTTGACATGAGGGGAGTGACATATGGACAAACTATAATTATGAGCAGCATAGTGGTAGTCTCTAAAATACTTAACCAATATAACTTGTCATTTAGTTTAATGATCCTCGTATGAAACGACTTTACTTTTTTTCAAATTCTTGGTCTATTCCTTGCAGTGTAAGATCTCACGCCTTTTATGCCCAAATAATTTAAATGGATGTTACAATTTTTTTAATACGCTGCATAATTCAGATATTCACGCTTTCGTCTCGTTTTGTGGTTTTTTTAGTTTTCTATTTTGTCAGCTACAATCGATTTTGCTAAATTCTGTATGTAAGGGTGCTCCAAAAGAGAGAATAGGAGGATGATACCCTTCCCCCTCCCCATAAAAATAAAACTGTTCGAAAATAGGACAGTTTTTTGACTCGAAAATCTTTTAGTGGCACCCCCCTCCCTCTCGCATATAAATTTTTAATAACGCATTTGACAGTATTTGTAAATAAACCTAACTAATTCTTGATTTCAAGGTTCATATATTGCACCCAAGAAAGAGAACGAAAACCTCTTCAAAAGAGCTTTTACTAAAGAAACAGATTGCAGAATTGCCAAGAAGAGACAGACTATGTTTAAAAAGTTAAATAAAGAAATGACTCCTAAACAGCAGAAAAATTTCAAGGCTCGAACACTTCGGAAGATCAAACAAACTTTGGCAGCTCTGTCATCAATGGGAATCACATATTCGCCAGTGGTGAGTACTCAATTTGAAAAGCAGATGCAGCAATAATAATAGATCCGTAGTCAGATCCATTACTTGAATGTCTTGTAGTATTCATTGTTACATTATAGTTTTATTTAAATTCTTTCTTTGTGTTTCAGGAGGGTTGAGTTATCATAGCTTGGGAAAATAAAGTTTAGCATAGGGGCTGTGGAGATGATATCAAACCGAAGGCAAACTTATTAGACATTTCGAAGTTTTTGAACAAAACTGATATCATACAATTTAGCTTGATATCATAGGGGTTAAAGGAAGGCCAGATAGCAGAAAAGCAACCGTCAGGGATGCTGATTGTCTTCCAGTAGTTTCTGGTCTTTAAAAAGGAAGTCAGTTAAATGATTCCCCTCCCAAGTTTCAAAAATAGCCCCTTCCATTCGAAGGGGTTGGGAAAGAAGTTTATATACTTATCTGGCCCTTTTTGGGGGCTGCATTTGGGAAGGGGGACAACTTTTTTTTCTGCGTTGGGGTCTCCTTAGCCCAAATTTTCATATTAATTTTCTCATGAAAAACATGATTGGTAGATGGTCAGTGAGCAGCAGAAGGTTTGACAACTGAATATGGAGTAACCGACAGCGCTGATTATGGACATGGGCGTTATATACTCGGCTGAGGGGTGCCAGTATTGAAAAATTCGGGAAAAAAAATCTCTTTTTGTTGCTAAGTAATATATTTGATATCCAAATTATGTAAAACAACATAAAATAATAACACCACTTGCCTGGCAGTGAGGGTACTATTATGCAGGGGGGAAATACTATAAAAACAAAGATTCTTAACATCCATCAAAGGTTTCATGATCCCTTATATAAATCCCATAATAAAAGATCATTGACAGAATTTCAGAAAAACTGGACAAAGCGAACAGCTGGACCGCTGCCAAGCCAGAAGAAAATGTAAAATAACCTGAGATACAGTTGAATCAACATTTTTACGAATCAAATAAAATGAAGTTACTACTTTTTTTGAACAAAGGAAGGGAAAGACAAGTATCTACTTTATCATCTGCAGAAATATAACTTAAAAAGACAATTACATAAACTAAACCTAGATTGCTCACATCTGATCAGAGGCAGACACGGATTAGAACCAGAGCGAGTAGGGTATTCATAGACAGAATATGGTCCATAGAAAGCAAATATAGTTAATACATAATTGAAGGCAGACAATGATACAATGTATACTTGTGACAATGACACTTGTATTTATGATACAAGAAATCAACAAAACAATAAAAAAACTGAAGCAATAGAGAACGATAAAATTTTTAAGGAATTCATAGGCACTCTAAATAGGAGATATACCTTGCCTGGACCACAGAGATGGTGAATATTTCTTTAAACACGGAATGTCATTTTCTGCAGTCTCTGAAGAGGAGTTAAAGGACTAAGCGTTTTCAAATAAACAAGGGGTCCAAAATACATTTTGCTAAAACTTTCACAAATAATCAGGGAGTCTCTGGGAATTGATACTGTTGATTATGAGTACAATTGGTTAACAACTGGGCTTATTAATGATGATTTTGAAACTTTTTTAATTGTATTTCTTTTGCTCTCAAACTGGAAAAATACCACTGTATTGCCGTTAATACATATATGAACTCATAAATGGATGTAAGCAATCTCGAAGATAAACACCTTTACATACCTAAGTGAAATTACTAATGATATGAACCAAAAAAAAAAATTGGTATGCTCTTCTAATAACAACTGCTAAGTGCTTGATGTTGTTTACTAATTGATAAAACATATTTCCTCAAAATAAAAAATTCCTATATCTGAGTCGGAAAAATACATAAGAGAAATTATTAAAAATTATAGAAATAGACGAATTAATTATAGAGCATAGAAGAAGCATTCAAACACTTCCCATCACAGTCACAAAGTAAACCACACGGTTCGTTTGCCACAAATAGACTTTTTGTGTAGAGCTTGCACGAGCAGCACTCAGAAGCCACACCGTCTGAGAATACCTTAATATTGGACACACAATTGGCCTAACCATCCTGGAAAGTTCTGCAAAACTGGAGGGGATCTAGAAACTGCGGCTTTAGTTGTTTTGCTTGTCAAAAAAAAGTCCAACTTGAGATAAACGCGCTTAGCATGGCATTCAAAGGCAGCGTCAGGTGGCGGCAAATATTTGAGCTCCCATATCCGAAGGTATAAATGTACTCGCAAGTCATCAAGAGAGGTAAAGAGCCGTGGATCTTTTCCATGCAGTGACAATGACTTTCTTGCAAATAAAAAGAAATACTTCTTGCATAGAAGGATCGAGCTGTGACCTCTCTATCTCTTTCATAAGCAAAGCAATCTGTTACTACAATACCCATTTCTCGAAGCCTAAGCCACCATTCTTTTTCCTTTAGAAAACAGAAAAGCAACTCTGTCACAGCCCGAAAGCGTAGGAAGAAGGCAGATGAAAAAAAAAAATAGATTGTCTGGTAAATTCCTGCAAAGTTGATGTATAGGTACTGAATATTCGCCGAGTCGGACAAAAAAATCGTTTTTCACGATTTTAGTGGTATACAAGGAATAGTTTATAAGGATACAGCTAAGGACAACAGTATCTATGTCATTTACGTCGTCATATACAATACCGACATACCTCTTCCAGTAGTCCAACGTGTGTAACACAACTCTAATATCTGCCTCGTCGTGGGTACAACTCGAACGGTGTTAAAAGCCTGTATCAATGCTTCCACTTCTGCTGAGCATCACTATTTTCATCCGATCTTGAAAGCCTTCAGAGAGGTAGACATTTAAGCGTACTCAAATTACATCGACCAAGTTTTCAAATTCGTCAAATAAAAGTTTAATTTGCTTCGAGTGTTTACTCAGAGATTAGTCAGGAAGATCTACCGGTGCAGCCTCATTCGCGCTGGATATATGCCTGTGGTTATCCAAGTTGAAAAGTCGGTCAACCTACGTCGTCGCTAATAGTTCAAAAGCGACAAGGGTTAGAGAATTTCTAGATCACTCAATTTGTACAACAATAAATTTTCTACCAAGTCAATTGATAAAAAATACACTTATGTCGGTAAACTCTCAAGATGGATAAAGGCTATTCTCAAGACGCTATGAATTATGTTATCTTTTTAAAGATTACAACTGAACAGCAAAAGATAAAACAAGTTTGGAAAAAGAATATTGAGGGTTTTCAATTTCCTTTAATTTAACCAATAATTGAGCATTTTTGGATCAGTTTAGACTTTTTATTGATGTTTAGGAATTTTTTGTCAGTTGAGGTTGATTTTTAAGGAATTTGAAGAAATGGGGATGTTGAACCCACTTGTCGACCATATAAAGTTGATTTTCGTATTCATAATGATCAATTACATCAAATTGCATTTCCAAATCTTCTGCTTCTTGCTGAGTATTTAAAATGTCAAATATTCAACGTTTCTCTCGTGTGACTCCCTGACTATTCAGGCTAATCCGGAAAATTCGGGGCTTTTTTTTAGCCCCCTTTATTAGAGAAGTGACCAATTTTAAAAGGACCAATCTTTCAATATTTTTTTGTACATTATTCCCCCTTGGCCCTAGGACTTACGGTTGTATCAACTCCCTCCTCTCCTTTTTTATCCTAGACAGATTTGTGAGCCAAGATTCATTTTAAGATTTTTCTTTTTTATCAAAATAAACTAGTACAAATTTCAGTGAAGACTATATCCAAACCAAGATTGAAAATTGCCTCCCTGATTTACAAAAAAAAAATAATTGCAGTCTCAGTTTTTAGGAATGGCCATGGATTGCCCCTTGAACCACCCGAAACCACTCGAGAAGTTAATGGTGCCCATAACTCGAAAGATTTTCAATAATTACTAATTATCTATTTTATTTTATGTAAAAATAGTTTGAATTACTTCACTTTGAAAGGGTATATCTAATATATTATCGTCTTTCTATCTACTCTGCCTTTTGGTTTTGTGTAAATGCTACTTTTCATAACTGGCCACTTCTTCTTCGATTTTTAGGTTAGATACCATTTTCTTTTTAGATATATGATCCTGATATATCAGCCGAAAAAGATCATCAAATTCAAGATAATGATGTTTCAACCGAAGAAAAGCATGACATAGAAGACAAGATTCCCAATTCAGAAAATCAAGAATTGAATAACGTACAAAATCTGACAACAAGCTCTTCTCTGGCTGAAAAGAAATTAGGTAAATCTGCCCAGAAGAAGAAACGAAACCTAGACGTCACTAAAAAGTCTGGTAGCCAAACACCTGGACGGAATTTTGAACAAAAAAAATCCAAATCATTAAGAAAATCTGGAAAAATAAGGAAGAGTTTGTAATGTTTTAATTCATTTTGAAATCAAATTAAAATATTAGTTTTCTCGAAGTTGTTTATGCTACCACTGGTTTTTGTTTTGTTGCTGTTAGTTTCAGCCCCCTTATTACCAGTAAGTAATTTGTGTTAAAAGTCAAATTTTCTGCAGGTCTTTAATTCTTGTAAACGTATGAAAACCTTTTATTGAGGGGGGGGGGCAGATTTTCTGAAGACTATTGGATGATACTTAAAAACACAGTTAGTTGTATAGCCCACGTGTCAAAGATTTTACTGAATTTACTCAGTATTTTGGAGAAGGTGTCTTTTTGGTAGTAAGATTATTACTTTCTTAAGATCAGATCTGGGTTGAGCACGTCTGTAAAAGTTTTTCTTTCGGGGGGAGGATGCACTTTGGATGACCCAAATATGAAACATGAACAATAAGAGAGTCACTTGGATCCTCCTGTGCCACCAGAGGCGCTTGCAGCATCCGAGGAGAGTCGCCAGTCATTTCTCATCGCTGCGGCTACCCATACCTACTCCCATTTGAGTTGGATTGAGGCATTGAGATTTGTGAGGTCAGCCCGGTATCTGCGTTGTAGGGTGGTTTGGAGTGTTCTTTCATTTTAGTATATCGTGGCTGCCATTGAGGGATACTCCTATGCCACAATACGGGATATTGGATGGTTAATTGTAAAAATAAGGTTCTGTGACATTGGTCCGACTTTTTTTTTCTTTTTTTTACGTTTTCAGGGCTTCTTTATTTTGATTCCTTAGAACTAATCTGCAGATTCTATTCGAAAAAAGCATGTGAAAACTTAACACAAAGTGAGAAACTTGATAGAAAAATAGGAAAGTAATTAATAGGAACTGTAGGAATTACAGATGGAAAGAATAGATGTCTTTCCTTTTGAATAATTATTAGCCTCAGGCACCCTAAAAAAACGTCTTTGGCAGAATGAAGAAAAAATGGGGCGATTTTGTCTTTAAATATAGTGGCAGTCTACTTAATAAATTACCGGTTTGCTGAACGGAAAATTTTCGGCTACAGATTGAATCCTTAATATTTAGCAGACATATGTGCATTACATACAGAGGGGAATTAAGGTCTTCATAAGTTAATGAAAATGTTGGACCGACCTCCCTTAGATATATTACGTTTCGCTAAAATATCAGCGAAAGCAAATATGTAGGAGGGAGGGGTTTGACTTCTCCAACGTGTCAATATTTGCTGTAAAGTTTCTTATATTTATATTCTGTTCACTTGATTCTTGGCTTTTTCCCAATCCATTAACCACCATTTGAAAAGGATTGATGCAAACGTGGCTCTGTACAAGCGTTTCCAAGTCAAGACCCCCTTATATTTAGTAATGGCTCGCAAATAAAAGGGCAGAAATGGGGCTTTTTTATTTAAATTGTTTTCTTGTTTGGATTGAATATCTTATTTAAGTTAAACGGTATACTAGGTTAGGTTTTTATGAAGCATCTTACTAATTTCAACACTGCTCTAGAATTTTTGCACCATAGTGAATATGTTAAGGGTTCATAGGGTTTTGTTTTCAAAATTTAAGATCAATATTGTACCGGATAAGCGAAACGATCTTTAGGCGTAATCAAATTGGAATTTCGGAAACTAGTTTGTATTTAATAAGTAGAGTTTTTCATGTAATTATTCTTGTGAATGTGCATAGTTTAAAAGCTCGTGAAGGGGTTGACTCTAAAATATAAAGCTTGTTTAGCTAGTATAAGTATAACTTTAGCTGTATAACTTTAATTTAGCTGTATAACTAGTCAAACAGTTCGTGGTAACGAACTGTAGTAAGGAGCGATCCGGCTCAATAGTAACCAAAACTCTAAAAAATTGAATTTTGATATCAATAGCTACATCAAAAGAATCGCATTTTAATGCTGATTTTAAATATATAAGTTTCATCAAGTTTAGTCTTACCCATCAAAAGTTACGAGCCTGGGAAAATTTGCCTTATTTAGGAAAATAGGGGGAAACACCCCCTAAAAGTCGTAGGATCTTAACGAAAATGACACCATCAGATTCAGCGTATCAGAGAACCCTACTGTAGAAGTTTCAAGCTCCTATCTACAAAAATGTGGAATTTTGCATTTTTTGCCAGAAGACAAATCACGGGTGCGTGTTTATTTGTTTGTTTTTTTTTTTTTTTTTTTTTTTTTTTTTCCCAGGGGTCATCGTATCGACCAAGTGGTCCTAGAATGTCGCAAGAGGGCTCATTCTAACGGAAATGAAAAGTTCTAGTGCCCTTTTTAAGTGACCAAAAAAATTGGAGGGCATCTAGGCCCCCTCCCACGCTCATTTTTTTCCCAAAGTCAACGGATCAAAATTTTGAGATAGCCATTTTGTTCAGCATAGTCGAAAATCATAATAACTATGTATTTGGGGGTGACTTACTCCCCCACAGTTCCTGGGGGAGGGGCTGCAAGTTACAAACTTCAACCAGTTTTTACATATAATAATGGTTATTGGGAAGTGTACAGACGTTTTCAGGGGGATTTTTATGGTTTTGGAGGTAGGGTTGAGGGAGGGGGCTATGTGGGAGGATCTTTCCTTGGAGAAATATGCCATGGGGGAAAAAATTCAATGAAAAGGGCGCAGGACGAATCTGGTCACGTTAGAAAAAAACGTCAAATTCGGAGCTTAATATACAATGTTGGGTGTTCGGAGCCTCTCTATTATGGAGTATAATTTGAAAATAACACAACTATACGAGCGATAAAACATATATACCACAACCATAACTCAACTAACGAAAGAACTGCTAAGAGATAACACAACTATAAAGCGAAAACAGGTGAAAACTAACGGGAAAATAAACGAACTAAGAGGTGGAATGGGCCCAGAGAAAAAATATAATCATTTTTCAATTTTGAGCCTAACTTCCGCAAAGGAGTAATAGTGTCAGAAGCCCCAAAATACCGAATTATTTTCTTTTCAAACAGTTCGTGGTAAAGAACTGTAGTAAGGGGCGACCCGGCTCAATAGTAAACGGAACTCTAAAAAACGGAATTTTGATGCTAAAAGATACATCAAAAGAATTGAATTTTCACGCTGATTCTAAATATATAAGTTCCAATTAATTTAGTCTTTGTCATCAAAAGTTACGAGCCTGAGAAAATTTGCCCTATTTTGGAAAAAAGGGGGAAACATCCCCTAAAAGTCATAGAATCTTAACGAAAATCACACTATCGCATTCGGCATATCAGAGAACTCTATAGCAAAAATTTCAAGCTCCTATCTAAAAAAATGTGGAATTTCATATTTTTTGCCAGAAGACAAATCACGGGTGCGTGTTTATTTGTTTGTTTGTTGTTGTTTTTTTCTTTTCCCCAGGGGTCATCGTATCGACCAGGTGGTCTTAGAGTGTCGCAAGAGGGCTCATTCTTACGGAAATGAAAAGTTCTAGTGCCCTTTTAAGTGATAAAAAAATTGGAGGGCAAATAGGCCCCCTCCCACGCTAATTTTTTTCCAAAAGTCAACAGATTAAAATTTTAAGATAGCCATTTTGTTCCGCATAGTCGAAAACCATAATAACTATGTCTTTGGGAATGACTTACTCCCCCACAATTCCTGGGGGAGGGGCTGCAAGTTACAAACTTTGACCAGTGTTTACATATAGTAATGGTTATTGGGAAGTGTACAGACGTTTTAGCCAAAAAAAAATTAATATACTAATTTCATTTCAATAATTTATGTGCGGAGAGCCAAAATCAAACATGCATTAATTCAAAAACGTTCAGAAATTAAATAAAAAAAACTAGTTTTTTTAACTGAAAGTAAGGAGCGACATTAAAACTTAAAACGAACAGAAATTACTCCGTATATGAAATGGGTTGTCCCCTCCGCAGTCCCTCGCTCTTTACGCTAAAGTTTGACTCTTTGCCACAATTCTACTTTTTAAAACAATTAAAAACTTTAGCGTAAAGAGCGAGGGACTGCGGAGGGGACAACCCATTTCATATACGGAGTAATTTCTGTTCGTTTTAAGTTTTAATGTCGCTCCTTACTTTCAGTTAAAAAAACTAGTTTTTTTTATTTAATCATTTACATATGTTGGTGCTGTTTCTCAAATTTTGTTTTTGAGAACCTGGAATACTCCTGATCAAATTATGTATAAGATCCTAATTTCAACATTTGTGTATCAAGACTAGTCTTCTTGGAAATCTGGGTTATTTATATTTAAAATAAACAATTGACCATAACTTCAGGCCATTGTTCTGTAGGCTTCATAGATCACACTACCTTAGGAGACATATTTTTGTTATATTTTAACGTTGTTTTATTGAAATGTCTACCTCTGAATTTCGTTACAACGCCATTTGTGGTCACGATGTGACTCAAGGCCGAAAAAGGGTACGTGGGAGCTGATTCCTCTTTCATTATTTTTGGCCCTTGAAAGGAGCACTAGAACTCATGAATTTCCTTTGAATGACACCCCTCATGAAATTCTTCTACCGCTAGTTTAATATGACTACTCCCAGAAAAAATAAGCTCGCACCCTTGCTGCAAAAAACATGGAATGTCGCATCTTCGTTGCTAGGAGTTGGATTATATAT
This sequence comes from Artemia franciscana, assembly GCF_032884065.1. Taxonomy (NCBI): domain Eukaryota; kingdom Metazoa; phylum Arthropoda; class Branchiopoda; order Anostraca; family Artemiidae; genus Artemia; species Artemia franciscana. The sequence goes on along the minus strand of NC_088883.1, from coordinate 18,193,759 downwards.
TACACGTTTTACAAAGAAGTAATATTAAAAAATTAAAAGTTAAAGCGGTACATATAGAACACCTTGTTCTTGTAGAACATTTTATAGTAGCAGAACACAATAAAACTTTGAAAGAAGCTTCAACAGCAAAGTGTTTCTCCTTAGTGTAAGAAAAGACGAAAATCTTTGATTCAGCAGTTGCGGAAAGTCTGTTTGGTCTTTCGCACCATAATGTAATATTATTACTAACAACTCACAGCAGCTTCAAGCCGGCTACGCACGCTCCTCCTCCATCCTAATTTATCTGAAGCCTCCCTCCTTACACCCTCCAGGAAGTTCCCTTTTCCCTTGAATCTTTCTTTATGACATTCTCCAACCCCAACCACGGATGACCTGGCGACCTGCTTTGCATTACCCCCGCTTTTCTTCAAAAAATTGTTTGCTTAATAAGCAAATTTTCGTGCAACTAATTATGAAATAGGTTTTTGGTATCAAAGTTAAAAAGCAAAATTGCTTTAAAAAAGGTAAATTCTGATGAAATGGTGAGACTTTCTTGGAAGAAATACGGTATCTAAATCCTAAAATTCTTAAGTAATGCCAAGTTTACACGCATAGGATTTTGGGAAAATCCTTTAAGGATTTGGTCATAATGGCCAAATACTTAAGCCGTTTCCTTAAAGGACGAAAGGATTTTTATCTTGAAATTATTTCAAGATCTGAGCAAAATCCTTATAAGTAATAAGCTAAAGCTTTAATGTTTTGTCTAATGCATACGCTTTTTTAAGAAGAAATAGTTTTAAATCACCTTTGGGTAGGTTAGTTGTAATCTTCAGTAACTCTAAAAAGGTAAGTTTTGTTGGGTGCTTCACTTTTTTCTGCCTGGGCATTGTTTTAGAGTTTGGACATATTCCTTTACAAGCCATGGGGAAAAATTTCAGTGTAGGGACTTCTTTGTGCCTAGGAAATTAGCTAGTTGAGTTTGCTGAATCCAATTATCAGAAACAAATTGAGTTTCTATAATGCATATAATGCTTATATTTAGTTTCGTAAATGCAATATTGAATTTTATTCCAAGGCTAGGCTACTATGTATACCCTTTTCTTATTTTCAGGGCTTAAAGATTGTATTAATGATAGAATTGTACTTAGGCCTATCTTAGGTTAATCCTGACCAAATATTTTTTCTTAATTTTGAGTTTCTGTTCATGTTCACATTTGCTTTGATTCTCAAAATGCAATTTCTACAGATCAATGTATATGGAGAACATACACACACACACACATATATATTCATATATAAATATATATATATATATATATATATTATATATATATATATATATATATATATATATATATATATATATATATATATATATATATATATATATATTCTCAAGAGGTTCTATGCTCAACCTTTATCCATTTTCATATTAAACCATAAACCTATATGAAAATTTATGAGTGTTTTGTCTAATCATTCAGAAGTCTAGTTTAAGAACAAATGCTGTATAATATTGGTTAATAGCCTAGCTTTATTTTACATTTGAATCTGGCATAAAATTGACTGAAGTTATGGCACAACAAGGAAAGAGGCTCATTGCTCTTACCTAGTAAGAGATTCAGTGTGTTTCAAACAAATAAAATTGCATTCATTATCCTGCTTTGACTTATTATAAATATCCTGTTTTTGCATCAGATTCAGAGTATTTATTTCACAGCTACCAGTGTTATTTTAAATCCCGACCAGATCTGGTGACATTAGGGGGGATATGGGAGGGGGGAACCTAAAATCTTGGAAAATACTTAGAGTGGAGGGATTGGGATGAAACTTGGTGGGAAAAATAAGCACAAGTCCTAGATACATGATTGAAATAATCAGAACGGATCCTCTCTCTTTGGGGTGGCTGGGGGGGGGGGGGTAATTCTGAAAAATTAAAAAAATGAGGTATTTTTAACTTACAAATGGGCAATTGGATCTCAATGAAATATGATATTTAGAAGGATATGGTGTCTTAGAGCTCTTATTTTAAATCCCAACCAGATTTGGTGACATTGGGGGGGGGGGGTTGGGAGAGGGAAACCTAAAACTTGGAAAAAACTTTGAGTGGAGGGATCAGGATGAAACTTGGTGAGAATATGAAGCACGAGTCCTAGATACGTGATTGACATACTGGAACGCATCTGCTCATTTTGGGGAAGTTGGGGGGGGTAATTCTGAAAGATTAGAAAAAATGAGGTATTTTTAACTTACAAACAGGTGATTGGATCTCAATGAAATTTGATATTTAGAAGGATATCATGTCTCAAAGCTCTTATTTTAAACCTTTTTTTTAGTCTTGCTGATTCATGGACATCCCAGTATTATTTTGACTACTTGGTCTATGCATTAAATTCCCCTATAGTTTGTTGCAAAATTATCAGAAGAGCTGTTCCATAATCTTATCAAGTATGTTTTTTGATGTTCCCTTGTTACCAAATTATTTGTCATATCATAACAAAATTAATTTGTTTTTCATTTTGTTTGTTATGTTTCAATAAGAAAAATTTAGCTTGAAATTATTTCAAGTTCTGAGCAAAATCCTTACAAGTAATAAGCTAAAGCCTTAAAGTTTTTTCTAATGCATACGCTTTTTTAAGAAGAAATAGTTTTAAATCGCCTTTGGATAGGTTGGTTGTAATCCTCAGTAACTCTAAAAAGGTTAGCTTAGTTGGGTGCTTCACTTTTTTTCTGCTAGGGCATTGTTTTAGAGTTTGGACATATTCCTTTACGAGCCCTGGGGTAAAATTTCAGTGTAAGGACTTCTTTGTGCCTAGGAAAGTAGCTAGTTAAGTTTGCTGAATCCAATTATCAGAAACAAATTTAGTTTCTAAAATGCAATCTTGAATTTTATTCCCAAACTAGGCTACTATGTATACCCTTTTCTTATTTTCAGGGCTTGAAGATTGCATTAATGATAGAACTGTACTTAGGTCTATCTTAGGTTAATTTTGACCATTCAAGAAGTTTAGGAACTTCTTTGTACCTTTGAACATAGCCTAATTGAGTTTTGTGAATCCAATTATCAGAAATAAATCCTGTTTCTAAAATGTAATCTTGAATATTTTTCCCCCTACTGTTTATATCTTTTCTTATCAGGCTACTGTTTATATCCTTTTCTTATTCCCAGGGCTTGAAGGTTGCATTAATGAGGTTTATTATTCCTATATCAAACTAAAAAAAGAAAAACATCATGCAAGATTTATATTACCATATCAAACAGGCTTGGCATCTAAACCACACTATATTTTCAGTTGGAGAAAATTCTACTTTAGCTGCTTTTGATTATCTTGGAAAGAGGTTAGATTAGGAAAATGAAACTTTCAGGGATATGTCTACAGGCTAAAGTATGTCACAGAAAGGTATTGCAAAGTACCTATCTCCACTCCATCTCACTATAGAGGGTCCTAAAATTTGCCTACATGACATGTCTATATCTTTTGAAACTTTGAAAAAACAACATATTACCATAATTTTCAGTTTTTTTTTTCTCTGGCCTTAGTTCTTAAATTACAATTCCTGTTATTGATTAGAACTTTAAGTTGTAACACTGGGTTTTTCTAACTTGAGAAACAATATTTTATGCCACCTTCTATAAGATAAATATATAGCTGATATTCTTTAATCTCAGTTAATTTTGTTTTGATTAATTTCATTAATGTCACTTGCTTTCTGTTAAAGATATATCTATTTTTTTAATCAAGCTTCTTCTTTTGTAAAAATTGGGAAGGAATGCCTCGCCCTTTAATTCATAGATTTGGTCAAAACTCTCTGAAGTATCTTATATCAAAATACATTAAAGTTTTGCATTTGCTTTGCTAAAAAATTGTCTTAAACAGTACCAAGTTTAGAGAGTTATGGTAACATTCTTTTTTCTCATCAGTATATTTTGTTTTTAAAGTTCCATCTATTTTAAAGCATTTAGAGAGATTTTAAGCCAACCATAAGCATATTGCTATCACAAATGAGCTGGTAGAAAAGAAATAGAACATAGAACATATAATTCTTCTTTTTTTATTATTTCAAGACTAGAATATCACAAAGCTAAGCATTAATATTGCTGGTTGTATCTTGAGTAAATACAATCCCTGATGGAGTTTTGTTGATACCTGTCTTAAAATTAATTTGTCTAAATAAAATATATATTGTTTATAGGAGAGTAGAGAAAATGGCAGCAAGGCATCCTGGCAACTATGACTTGATTTTTTTAAATATTTTCTTTTTTCAAGTAATTGTTGTTTTCTGGTCATATTTGTGTTCATTGCTAAGTGGTTGGCAATTTGGGTTGAGAATCTATTGTCTAAGGAGCACAGGTTTAATTACTGGCATTGCCAGTTTATTTGGTTTAGGAAAGGGGTCAGTGATGTGACTCTCTAAGCTAAGCAAGAATTGGCCAAAATTTAAATGAGTACCTAGAGCAATCTGGGGACAGTAAGCAGGAAGGACATGCAAAAGCATAGGATGCCTGGGCCCTAGGTTCCAATTGCACTTCCTTTCCAGTCCTTCCTTTTCCCTGAATTGTTGATGTATAGATAAGAGTGGGGGTCATGAATGATGGCTGGTGAATGTAATGGGGGTGAATATTTTGCAAGGTTTAAAAATGTAGGACAATTGTTCAGGTTGGCAACAGAGCAGAGAAGTAAAATTTTGTGATTTGTTTTTCTTTGTGACTGTTATAATTATGTGATGTCAAGTATTTTAAAGTTAATCTTCATTGTTTTGTTTTAATTGCCATGACCCTAGGGCTTTAGTGTAATAAAACCTACTTATGTCTATCCATTTTCTTTAAACAGACAGTATTTCTATGTGTCCTAGCTTCAACAAATTTATATGAAATTTTGAGACCAGGGATTACAAAGTAGGTCAAAAACTCATAAATAGAACTCTGGTATGACTAATTAATTTGTAAGAAATGCATATCAATTTAAAGATTAAAAAACAATCTTGTAGAAAACAGACAAGACAAATGAATAAATAAAAGTATCCCTTTACAAACATTTAATGAAGTGTCACCAACATAGGTTACCTTTAAGATTGAAATGAACAAAGCTTCAATTATGAATTTGTTTTCTTTAAACAGACTGAAGGGGCAAACCTCCAAGCTTTGACAATTCAATCTCAATTTTGGGCTCTTTTCTTTTCAATAGGAACTTTCTATGTTTTTTTTTTTCTATCCAACTAATAACAGTAGAAACACAATCAGGTACAAGGGACCATCCACTTAGTCTATGTACCCAGGGGAAAAATCATGCAGCTCTATACTATAAATTGGTAAATTTTTTGTTGTTCATATTTTGTACTTACAAATAAAGTGAACATTCCACTTGATGCTTTTTTATGTTCTTTATGAATATAATAATTGCTTCTATTGCAAATTTAAGCAGTGTTTAGCTTTTGAAAATGACCAAATATTTTAGTTTTTGGGCATAAAAAGAATTAACACATTGGTCTCAAACTTTAAAACATTGGGTTCAAACTTACTGTTTCATCATAAATCCATTTTTTTAAATGTCATATAATCCAAAAGCACTGATTATCCACAATTAAGTTGATAAATAAATTTTACAATATTATACTGTTTTCTTCTTTCTTGGTGTTGAATTTTCAACTAAAGTATGCATATTTGCTTGTTTTTGACAAAATAATTTACTATGTTTTGTCAGTTCCAAAATTATTTAGGTTAGGTTAAAAAGTATTTAAATTTGAATTTACAATAGAAGCAATTATTATATTTGGAAAGAGCATAAAAAGGTGTTGGTGGTGTGTTCACTTTAGTTGTATGTGAAAAATATGAAGAAGAAAAAATTACCCCCAACCTGTCTAATGTGCAAATATATCGCCCAAATTACATATTTCCAGGGTACTGTGCCACCTGTTACTTTTTTTCCAGTTCTTGTTTTTTCACAGTTGCTTCAATTGACAGGAACTAGGGTCAAGGGATTGATTGGAAGAATCAATGGAAAATATGTAATTTCAGCAATATATTTCTATATTAGGAAGGTTGAGTGTAAAGTAAAGTAGGGCTACATGTAGAATGTATTAGCTATAATTATTATGTAAATTATAAAGAATCCTTTTTTTTACAATAATTTCTTCAATAGGCCTACAGGTCCTTCTTTTGGCTTAGAACACATCAAACATTGTATACTTAGAAATTCTAGTTAATTGCAACAAGCTATATATACTTAAGCACAAGATATTTAACAATGACTTCTCTAGTGCTTAGCTATGACCCCTCAGTAATATGGATAAGAAATGAGTAACAGACAAAATGAAATTTAAATGGCAATCAGGAACTGGAAACAGGCTAAAGGAGGCAAAAAAGATAGATGGTGATTTTTTACTGGAATAAACACTTCCCTGGGTAAAATTCTAGTCAATTGACTTCTTGCTATCTCAGAAAGGGTTTAGGTTAGGAAAATGAAACTTTCAGGGATAAATCTACAGGCTAAAGTATGTCCCGGGAAGGTATTTTAAAGTACCCACCTCCACTCCTTCTCCCTCTAGAGGGCCCTGAAATTTGCCTAAATGACAGGTCTATGCCTATTGAAATTTTGGCAAAACAACATTTTACCTTAATTTTTCAGTTACCAGTTGCTTTTTCTCTGCCTTTAGTTCTGAAAATGCAATTCCTGTTATCTGAGTAGAATTTTGAGCCATACCAATGTTTTTTTTTCAAAATTTAGGAAATATATTTGCATATCTTTAAAACCTTATAAAACAAAATTGAGCAAAGTTATGATGCTGAAAACAATTTTGTTGTGCTTCAATTAAGCAGAAGATCTATTTTGCAACCGTTTCACTTTTATAAAACACATATTTTCAAAGGTCATCAAAGGTCAAGGCCCTCTAGAGGGAGAAGGAGCAGAGGTAGTTGCTTCAAAATACCTTCCTGGGACATACTTTAGTCTGTAAATTTATCCCTGAAAGTTTCATTTTCCTTACCTAAACCCTTTCTGAGATAGCAAGAAGTCAAATAACTAGAATTTTACCCTTCCCCGGCTAGTTTAAGACTTTTAACTGATTAGCCTACTGAAATTTTCTTATCCTATGTAATTAAAATATTTTTCCTCTTTCAGCAGAGCATTACAACAATCTGTCACAATGAAAAACATCCAGGGTAACCTGAATGGAATGACTATAAAAAGACAAATGGAAACCACAATATAGAATCTTGAAATTATACATCTGGCCACACAAATTGAATCAGGCTACCCAATCGCCAATTCTTCCAGATTTGAATACGGATCCATGTTTGAACTTTTCAAATATTTCACCCTCAAAAATATTTTCGGCACTAATTACGTGCTTACCCTATGCATATAGACGCTTCTTTACGTGTGAACACTTTTCTTTGGAACCTTTAAGGATTTCGCTATAGGATTTTTATAAAATCCTATGCGTGTAAACTTGGCATAAACTAGAAATCTTGACATGAAAAAAGTATTTTACTATTGAAAGTAAAAAAAGGAGAAAAAACTATTGAAAGAGAAAAAAAATTACTTTCCGAAATGTGGTTTCTAAATCCCGAAATTTTCAAAATACCAAGATCCTGAAATTAAACGGTTTTTTTTTGCAACTGAAATTTGAAAAAAGTCAGAATTGTCAAGAAATGAAAAATTCGATGAAGTAGGAAGGGTTTAACTGAAGAAATAGGAATTTTAAATGCTCAAATTATTAAGAAAACTGGAATTCTTGATATAAAACGACTTTTGACCATAGAAGTTTTGTTAGTTATTTTTTTAAGTCCACATTGTAAAAAAAAAAGAAAAATTATACGAAGTACAAAGACTACTTGAACAAATTGAATATTTAAATGCTTAAACTTTTTAGAAGACTATAAATCTTTACATGACAAAAATTTTTGCTGTGAAAATTCAAAAAAAGTAGTGAAATTAGATAAAAATTGACAAAGGATTCATAAGTATAAAGACTTTACTTGAAGAAATACGATGTCTAAGTTAACTGAGATTATTAAGAAAACTAGAGTTCTTGACATGAAATAGTTTTGCTATCAAAATTCAAAAAAGAAATGAAAATAGATCTATCGGGCGTGTTGCTAGTAGTCGTATTTATTACTATGTAAATAAAAATCTGACTTGAAAAAAATTTAAGAAAAATAGAGTTGAAACATAATATAAAATATCTTATTTAGTGAATAAAAATATGCAGAGAGGATTTTTGTGGAAGATTAGAATAATTTTCATATTAATATTATTGAAACATAAAATAGAGCTTTTTTCAATTGCCAGGGTGCCATCGGAACGTGTCATGTTTTTACTAGGTCAGAATGAAACAAGCTTAGAGAACATTGATGCTGATTTAAAAACTCGCCGTACTCTCGCTAGATTAGTTAATTAAAAAGTCCATTAAATACTTCAACCCTAATATTACTAAGATTACTTTGATCTCTTCTGATTTTAATTTTTTGTTGTTGGTGTAATTGAATGGAGCTTTCAGAATTTCTTCTCTATGCTCCAGGATCCTTTTTCTGTTTTTTCTTCAACCGAGAAAAACCATCTAGAAGTGGGTCAACTCTGGCTGAGCTTACAGAGTCACACATTGACCCCCAGTCCTAATCAAATAACCATCGACACAAGGACTCGAAACACTTGTTCATATTATGCATCAATATTCATTTCAGTAAACAAAGCTTTCGACAACGTATCAGTCGGGTGCCATATCCATGTCCAATTGAAACACATTTTCGTCACCCTGTTCTGTTTGGGACACATGTCAATAGGGGATTCATTAGGCTAGGATTATGACCGAGTAATAGGTGCATCATTATGGAGTAATCCTCTTTGCTTTTCGTGCAAATTTTCAACTTCGTCAGAAAAAAAAACCTTATTTCGGGTTTAAAAGACTTAAAAAAGAACTTATAAGAAATCAATGCAAACATCCTGAAGAAACTTTTTTCACCTGTACTGAGTATTATATTTTCAGAAAGCTCTAAAGCTTTCAAGTTTTTCTCTCAAAAGGGCATCTGGAAAACCACAGATGAATAAGGTCCATTGCGCGTCATACCTGGGATACTGAAAATGGTTTTCATTGACTACAACGACAAGTATCACGAAAACACAGACTGAAGCGAACAATAACTTTTAATAAAAACTAAATATTAAAAAGTCTGGAAAAGGCTCTTTGTCTTAGAGATTATTGAGTGTTGCTTCCAAGGCCGTATCCATGAGGAGGGGAAATAGTAAAGCGTTTTAACCTCCCCCTTCCGAAATTTTGTTTGACTTGAAAAACATAACAAAAATGTATATTAACAAATTTTGGATGCGTTCTTAATTTATTTTTGTTGGGCAAGATCTTGAATTAATCACAGATGATAGTGGTTTAATATGGAACTTCAATACACGGCAAGTTAGGGGGATCAAAAGTTTATTTTTCAAAATATAGGGGGAGGGATGCAAGTTACGTTGTTTGTCTGTTTTATGTAATGTAAACACAAAAACACATTTTCCAATGAAAATCTCCAAAAATAGAGGGGGAAAATACCTCCCCCACCCCAAATATCCTAGATTTTACCTTTCCCCATCGACACAACTGTGCATAATGTTATATTTCTCGTCTTTGTGGGTTTGCTGTCAGCAGCCTTGGACTCCAGCAATGGAAGAAAAGGAAAAGATGGAAAAACATTTTTCATCGCATTCATCACCGAAAGTAAACACCTATGGATGAGTTAAAAACTTTAAATTGAGGAGTTAATGATTTTGGAGGCAAGTTTTCTCTTAAAGAATGGAAATGTCACGATATAAAACATAGTGAAATTCTAGTTCAGCAACTTTAGCTATCTGGGCAAGGGGTTAAGTTATAAAAATGAATCTTTCAGGGATGGGTCTACCGACTAAAGTATGTCCTGATAAGATATTTTGAAGTCCTACCTCCACTCCTGCTTCCTCTAGAGGGTAGTGACCTTTGCTAACTTTTAGAAATATTAATGTTAAGAAACTGAAACTGTTTAAGACAGGTCTTCTGCTCAATGAATTGCAAAAAAAAACTATTTTCAGCTTTACAACTTTGCTCAATCCCAGCTTGTTATGTTTCAAAAATCTGCAGTTACATTTCCTAAATTTAGAAAAAAGATACATATGACTTATAATATAACTCAAATAACAGGTTTTGCATTTTCAGATCTAAAACTGAAAAAAAGAAACTGATCACTGAAAACTAAGGTAAAATATATTTTGCCAAAATTTTAATAGCCTAGGTAAGCTATAGACATGTAAAGTAGGCAAATTTTTAAGACATAAATCTGAACAGGGTTAAAATGGAATCTTGCCAATACTTTCCCTGGCCCTGGATTCATTACTACAAGTTTCATTTTCCTAACCTAACCCCTTTCAAAGATAGCAAAAACTTGCTAAACTAGAATTTTACCTCTTCAGTGACTGATTCACAATGCAAAATAAAGTAAAGAAAAAGTAATAGGCTAATCAGGAAACCTATAGACTAGACTATAAGGTTATTTATTTATAGAATAAAAAATAAGTGGGGGGGGGGGCTTAGGCTGGCCTAGTGTCAAAATAGTAAAAATGATAGAAATAACATACCTAATAACAAAACAGAAACTTCATAATCAAAAAGGTTGTAGAGACAGTCTATAAGTAAAGAGGAACTTGGCTGATTATAATGAAAGCTCTAAAAAACTGAATTCTGATAACAGTAGATACATCAAAAGAATTTTTTTTATTAACCTGGTTCCAAATATGCAAAATCTATTAAGTTTAATGTTACTTATTATAAGGTACAAGGTTGGGAAAATTTGCAGAATTTTTGAACAAGAGGAGAAACACCCTAATAAGTCTAGGAATCAGAAAGAAAATAACACCACCAGAATTAGCATATCAGAAAGCCCTTCTAATAAGGTTTCAAGCTCATCTACAAAAATGTAGAATTTTCTATTTTTTTTGCCGAAAGAGAGATCACAAAGGCAAGTTAATAGGTTTGTATTTTGTTTCCTATTCTTTCCAGAATTTTCCCAACAATGGATATAATGCTAATAGGGCAGTAATTTAATGAGTCTAATTGGCTGCCATGTTTATGGATAGGGGTGATATAAGCATTCTACCAGTCCTGAGGCACTGTCTTTGTATCCAGGGATTTTTGGAAAAGTGCTGCAGGAGGCATGGCCAATTCTACATGAACTTCCTTTAATGTCCAAGGCTGTATTCTGTTAGGCCCTACAAATTTATTCTGGTTTACATTTTTTGGCCTAGCCTCAATGTCATCTTTACAGACAATAATTGGTGACATTGGTTTATCAACTATATACTTAGGTTGATTTCTATCTGGAATGGATCTCTATCTGGGGCAGTAAAGGCTATTTGGAACTGATTGTTCAGTGTCTCAGCTATTTCTTTAGTGCTGGTAATAGATGGTTCATCAACAGAAAGCTCAGTTACAGAGTGTCTTCTAGGTTTCTGCAGGGAAGCAGACCTCCAAAATTTCTTGCAATTTCATTTGGAAGCTTATGCAATTGGACCTTCATACTCTCTTGTAAGTTTTCATGAAAGGAGTTGAGCCTTATTATAGAGTTGCTTAAATCTAACATTATTTGTTTGTGTTGGCATATCTTTATATTTCTTCCACTGCCTTTTCTTTTTTGGATTGCCAGTTTAATATCACAGGTGAGAAAAGGAAGAGTTCTTGGCTTACAGATCCATGTTGTATGCTTGTCACAAGATGACAAGAATATCTTTCACTTTACTCCATGATTCAGGGGCATCTAAATTCTCAATGAATGGCCAATCATCTCTTGATAATTCTTGCTGAACTTGGTTGTAGTTCATATACACATGTCTCACATACTGATTTTTATTTAAGAAACAAACTAAGCCAGCAAGCAGTTGTAATATTTCTTAGGAAACAAATTAAGCCACTCATGGCCCTAATGCTATTGGTAGATTTGAAGTTATGTGCAGCTATGTGGATTGTATAACCAACAAGATAGACAAAATTAAGGCAGTAATTGTGCTAAGACCTGAAGTGGACACATTTACCTTTGCCAACAAAAATGTAATCATAACAGGAGACTTTAATCTACACCAGGTACAATGGACTGAGGATTATGCAATGGACCAAGGGTTCATACTCACTGTTTATATCAAAGGTGCCTACCTGGAGGGATACTCTTGAATAAATGATAGGCTACTTGCCTCATTGGAAAGCATGATTTTTTTTTTTTTTTTTTTTTGATTTTTTTGTTTTTTTTTATTTACCAAATGGGGCTTAATCATATTTTTAAGGGTTTGGAAAGATATGAGATTTTATACTTACATATTCCAGCCTGCCTATTTTGAAAAATTCAAAAAGCTCAAAATGAATACTATATTAATTATACAGCTTTGGGAGTTTTGTGTTGTTCTATCTTGATGATTGACTACCTTATCAAAGTAGGATAGCCTATGTATAATTTATGATGTATGTGCATTTAATAGACTGTACTTTTTTTAATAACTAGTATGTGATTATGTTTTCTTTATTCTAAATTAGCCTCTAGTTAGCTTTTTGAACTGTTGACATATATGAGATTACTCTCAATTGCTTACCAAGGTTGTTTTGCTAGTTCCTTGTTATGCTGGGAAAATTTATTGATGGGCCCCATGTCTTTGAGACAGTCATCCAATTCTGAGACTTGCAAAATAATTTTTATAGTATTGAATCAAACAGTTTGTGGTAATGAACTGTAGTAAGGAGCAACCCAGCTCAATAGTAACAAAAACTCTAAAAAATGAAACTTTGATACTAATAGCTGCATCAAAAGAATTGCATTTTTATGCTATTTTTAAATATATAGATTTCATCAAGTTTAGTCTTACTTATCAAAAGTTAAAAGCCTGAGAAAACTTGCCTTATTTCAAATAATGGGGGAAACACCCCCTAAATGTCAAAGAATTTTAACAAATATCAAATCATCAGAGAACCCTACTTTAGAAGTTTCAAGCTCCTATCTACAAAAATGTGGAATTTTGTATTTTTTGCCAGAAGACAGATCATGGATATGTGTTTATTTTTTTTCCAGGGGTGATAGTGTTGACTCAGTGGTCCTAGAATGTTGCAAGAGGGCTTATTTTAACAGAAATTAAAAGTTCTAGTCCCCTTTTAAGTGACCAAAAGGGGACTAGGCCCCATTCCATGCTCATTTTTTTCTCAAGTCACTGGATCAAAATTCTAAGATAGCCATTTCGTTCAGCATAGTTGAAAAACTTAATAAATATGTCTTTCAGGACTACTTAATCCCCCAGAGCCCCAGGGAGGGGCTGCAAGTTACAAACTTTGACCATTGTTTACATATAGTAAGGGTTACTGGGAAGTGTAGAGACGTGTTTAGGGGGACTTTTTTGTATTGAGGGGAGGTGGAGTTGGTCGGGGGAGGGGTCTTTTTGAGAGGATCTTTCCATGGGGGAGTTTACAGAAGGAAGATAATTTCCATAAAGGGACCTTAGGATTTTCTAGCACCATTTAAAAAAAAACAATGAGAAAATAAATGAAAAAAGTTTTTTCAGCTGGAAGTAAGGAGCAGCATTAAAACCTAAAATGAACAGAAATTATTACATTTACAAGAGGGTTGATTTCCTCCATAATACCTCATTCTTTATGTTGAAGTATTTTTAGCAATTTCAACTATTTACTCCATGACCATTGTGATTTAGGGATCATTCTTAAAGAATTGGGACAAAATTCAAGCTTTAGTGTGAAGAGCAAAGTATTGACATGGGGGGCAAACCCCCTCATGTATGTAATAAAAACATACAAATATAGAAGTTTGTTGCATAAGTTAATTCATAAGTTGTGTATTTTATTACTAATAAAAACGTTCATAAAAAAAAATAAAAAGCTCTTGTTGCCTTTGTAAGTAACCAAAAATTGAAGGCCAACTAGGCCTCTTCTCCCACCCTTTTTTTTTATCAGAATCATCTAATTAAAACTATGAGAAAGCCATTTAGCCAAAAAAAAAAATTAATACACAAATTTCGTTTTAATTGTTCATGTGCAGTGAGCCAAAGTCAAAACATGCATTACTTCAAAGATGTTCAGAAATTAAATAAAAAAAACAAATTTTTTTTTTAACTGCATTTAAGGAGCAACATTAAAACTTAAAATGAACAGAAACTATTCCATATATGAAAGAGGTTACCTCCTCCTCAACACCTCACTCTTTACGCTAAAGTGTTTTATTGTTTCAAAAAGTAGAGTTTCACCAAAATCATTTTCTGTCCTGCAGAAAACATCAAATATTCTGTTGCTCCTTAAAAATTCTTTTTTGTCTTATTTATAGAGAGTTGGCTCCCAAAATATAGGTCATCTTTGGCTACTTGAAATCTATCAGCCCCTCCCCCCCTTAGTTATAATTCCATTTTTGCTTATGTAAGCTCTGGGTACAAGCTGGAACTGTGTTTGATTTGCTCTTGGTGCAATGAGTATCTCGACCCTGCAACTAAATTCGATCAGTATTTGAACAAATTGTTATCAAAATTCGAACTTTTATCTGGTTTCTCAGTTGGATTCTATCTAAGCATATTGGACACAAAATTTTGAAAAGGAAGAAAATCAGTTAGTACTCTGCTTTATGCAGGGATGCAATAATATAAAATCATGTAAATCTTTCAGTGAGTATGTGGGAAGTGGTCAAATAAGATAATTCTATTGACTCCAAAACATATTGATTCAATTAACTTAGTAGCTACCAATTCAAATGATCAGTTTTAGAATATGTCTTTGAAATCAAGAACCCAAAAATAAGTATGTCTTCTGTAAACCTGCTTTAAGCTGGAAACTAAATTAATAGAACACTTATATTGGGATGAGGGTCAAAATATAACTATTTTTCTTAAGTAAGAAAAACAAAAATTTCAAATTGAAAAAAGTGATAGTTTGAAATTTCAGACCACTACATTCAAATCCTCTCCTAAATGTCACCTTTAGACCTGACCTTTTCTTCATGCTGGACCAAAAGCAACAGTAAAATCTGGGAGGTTAATAGTTTTTCCCTTTTAAAATTCTTGTTTACGAGTCTGAACTGCTGTAAAAGGGTTTTCAAAATTCCAGCAGTCCCCTTCACCTGCCATCTTGAAATTGGATCTGTGATCTACTTTAGGCTCGAGATTTCTAATTTTCCCTCGGGTCTCTGCCCTTACGTTTCTGAGAATAAGATCTTTTCATATTCTAATACCA
This sequence comes from Artemia franciscana, assembly GCF_032884065.1. NCBI lineage: Eukaryota > Metazoa > Arthropoda > Branchiopoda > Anostraca > Artemiidae > Artemia > Artemia franciscana. The sequence goes on along the minus strand of NC_088883.1, from coordinate 18,178,558 downwards.
GAAAATGATAACATCTAATGCTGTTCTGAAATCATGATCTAAGAGTGTAAAACATCAAAGAGTGATCTTTACAGTAGATGCTTTAAAATTGGTGACTAGTGTTGAGCTGAGTGTTTCAGATCCCCATATGCAGCAAACATTCAAAAAACTTGCTTATTTATATTGTTTACTTGCAAAACATTTGATCCTCAATGGAAATGACTGCTTACAATTTTTTTTTGTCTTTTATAATTTTTTTTTTATATATAAGAGATAGTTTCTTTTATGCTTTCAACTTATCTTTTGACTGTTGTAAGGTCACCCCTTTCGACAGCAAGAACATATTTCTTTTCATCTAAAGAAAGAGGTTTTGGCAACACTGGGAGCTTGATATCCCTCGTGCTTTCTGAGCAAGGGCAACTGTCTTCAGCACATTTTTCTTCTTTGTTCATATTGCTATTAGCAAAGAGACAATTGTGTCTACAATTAGTTTCTTTTATGCTTTCAACTTACCTTTTGAATGTTGTAAGGTCACCCCTTTCGACAGCAAGAAGATATTTCTTTTCATCTAAAGAAAGAGGTTTTGGCAACACTGGGAGCTTGATATCCCTCGTGCTTTCTTAGCAAGGGCAACTGTCTTCAGCACATTTTTCTTCTTTGTACATATTGCTATTAGCAAAGAGACAATTGTGTCTACAATAAGAAGGATGTTTATGTAATTTTTTTTAATATTTTAATTTCATCTCTCTTGTCCATTTCTTCTGCTGGAGAGGTTGAAATGGAATCCAAGACACATTACACTCACATACATTAGGCAATAATGATATCTTGATCCAAAAATATAATTAAAAGTTATTTTCAATTATAAAAACTGACCTAAAAAGATACTTTTATGACAGGAAAGAACAAAACCAAAGAAAACAAAACCAAGGGTATACAAATTTCAGTTTGTTGGTTTCTGAATGTACAATTTAAGTGTTTGTTTCTGATTGTAATCAAGATAAACTAATGTTTTTGATTAAATGATTTCTTATGTTTTTATTTCTTAATTTAAATAAATTCACATAAGAGTTACTATGTGGGACAATTACGGATAGAAGTTTTAGCTTGATTATGTTAGAATAACTTCCAAGTGTGACGAAAAAGAATGGGTCAAGGTGATTATTGAGCCAAACCTTACTCTGGATATTCTAAGCAGACTAGTATACACCATTTTTAGCCTAATGCTGGTTGGATCCTTCAACTTGGAATCCCAGCATAGGGACGAGAAGAAATATTAACCTCAGGATAGCATGTTTTTGAAAACATAATTAGAATATGTAAACAAGTAAATATGTAAATATGTGAATATGTAAAGCCCTATAAAAGGGTTTCTGTCTCATCTTTTATCCTAAGAGAGCAGAGATGAGGGAAAAAGTGCAAGATAGTCGAGTGTGAAAGCTCCATAGATCTTGTTGGAACGTGCTAAGAGCAATTTTCTTACAATTCCCAGAGTTTGGGAAGCTCCAAAAGTGATTTTTTGTTTTGGACTCTGGTAGTAATTAAATAAAAAAAAACAAGTTTTTTTAACTGAAAGTAAGGAGCGACATTAAAACTTAAGATGAACAGAAATTACTTTCGTATATGAAAGGGGCTGCTTCCTCACCAACACCCCGTTCTTTGCGCTAAAGTTTGACTCTTTCTCTCAACTCTTCTTTTTAAAACATTAAAACACTTTAGCGTAAAGAGCGGGGCGTTGGTGAGGAAGCAGCCCCTTTCATATACGAAGTAATTTCTGTTCGTTTTAAGTTTTAATGTAGCTCCTTACTTTCAGTTAAAAAAACTTGTTTTTTTATTTAATTTCTGAACGTTTTTGAATCAATGCATGTTTTGATTTTGGCTCTCTGCAGAGGAATAATTAAAACGAAATTTACAATTTTTTTTTTTTTGGCTAAATGGCTTTCTCATAATTTTGATCGAATGATTTCGAGAAAAAAGAGCGGGGGAGGAAGCCTAGTTGCCCTCTGATCTTTTGGTTAATTAAAAAGGCAACTAGAACTTTTAATTTTTTACGAATCTTTTTATTAGTAAAAGATATACATAAGTTATAAATTAGCTTACGTAAAGAAGTTTTGTATTCTCATGTTTTTATTACATATATGAGGGGGTTCGCCCCCTCGTCATTATCTGGATCTTTATACTAAAGCTTAAATTTTGTCCCAATTCATTAAGAATGACCCCTGAATCACAAAAGCCGTAGAATAAATAGTTTAAAAATACTTTAGCGTAAAGAGCGGGGTATTAGGAGGAGGAGGTGAGCCCCTCATGTAGGTAATAATTTCTGTTCGTTTTAGGTTTTAATGCTGCTCCTTACTTCCAGCTGAAAAAAACTTTTTCATATTTATTTTTTCTTTGTTTTTTTAAATAATGCTAGTAAATCCTGCACTCCCTTCATGGAAGTTTTTTCTACCATGACAAATTCCTCGATGGAAAGTTCCCCCAGCCTATCCCCCTCTTCTCAAATCCTCCCCCAACCAAGAAATCCTCCTGAAAACGCCTGTACACTTCTCAATAACCATTACTATATGTAAGCACTGGTCAAAGTTTGTAACTTGTAGCCCCTCCCACTGGGACTGTGGGGGATTAAGTCGTCCCAAAGACATATTTATAAAGTTTTTCGACTATGTTGAATAAAATGGCTATCTCAGAATTTTGATCCGTTGACTTTGGGAAAATAATTAGCGTGGGAGGGGGCCTAGGCGCCCTCCAATTCTTTGGTCACTTAAAAAGGGCACTAGAACTTTTCATTTCCGTTAGAATGAGCCCTCTCGCAACATTCTAGGACAACTGGGTCGATACGATCACCCCTGGGAAAAAAAACACACAGAAAAACAAACAGATAAACACGCATCCGTGATCTGCCTTCTGGCAAAAAATACAAAATTCCACATTTTTGTAGATAGGAGCTTGAAACTTCTACAGTAGGGTTCTCTGATACGCTGAATGTGATGGTGTGATTTTCGTTAAGATTCTATGACTTTTAGGGGGTGTTTCCCCCTATTTTCTAAAATAATGCAAATTTTTTCAGGCTCGTAACTTTTGATGGGTAAAACTAAACTTGATGACACTTATATATTTAAAATCAGCATTAAAATGCGATTCTTTTGATGTAGCTATTGGTATCAAAATTCCATTTTTTAGAGTTGTGGTTACTATTGAGCCGGGTCGCTCCTTACTACAGTTAGTTACCACGAACTGTTTGATAAGCAATTTTTGTGGTGACTTTGGCATTTGCAATGCATTTAGAACAGCTATTAATTGTCATGATTCTAGCAATCGAGGAGAAAGAGTTATCCGAACTATGGGGTTGTAAGTAGCTGGGGCTCACAGTTCATCCCCCTGGGAGTCGGAAATGCTGAAACACCAAGAGCTATTGTGCTTTTATGCAATACATATAGGAAGAGTAAAGGAACCATTGATAGAAACTGACCAAATCTGAGCAGTCAGGGAGCTGGCAATTTCCTACACAGCATGCCTGAAGTAAAAAAAAAACAAGCTGCATTCTAATTCTTCATTAAAAAAAAGCACACTCGGGTCCATTTTTAGATGGTATCAAAACTAGAAAAAATGAAGACCCTGCATAAAAAGTTTGCTCTTGACAGAACTTTGGACCAGGCAAAGACCCATCTTACTGCAGAAGGAGAAAAAGCGATTGAAGAGCTGTTGTCATGTAGGATAGTCTCCATGATATCTGATTGTGCAACCAATAGAACAAGAGTTAGACACTGAGAAGCACAACTTCTTTTTTTTGGCAGTGGCCATTCGTGCACAATCACAGGATGTAGGCTTACCTAACCTAGTCATTGAGCTATATGGGTTGGATGCAGATAGATCAATAACTGTAGCTCCTCAAAATATCGGACAGGAAGGTGATAACATACCATCCTGCAGCAAAAGTAGGCCAAATTTATATATATATATATATATATATATATATATATATATATATATATATATATATATATATATATATATATATATATATATATATATATATATATATATATATATATATATCTATATATATAAGAATAAGTTGTCTGTCTGTGTGTCTGTCTGTCTGTCAGGTGACGTCATGTTTCTGTGTTGACTGACGTCATCAAGTTAGTTGTCGTCATTTTTGCTACGACGGTGACGTCATTCAAGATATTTAAGACATATGTTCACGTAGAAATCTATTAATTCAATTCAATTCAATTTATTTATAACCCATCTACAAAAAGAGGGCGGAACGCCCTTAAGATGGAGTAATAAGAGAAAAAAAAAAGGTACAAATAAATACAAATCAACACAATCAAACAATTAAATAAGTAATGCTGACCATGGGTGAGACACTATCGACATAGAAGAACGAAAATCATGAAGCCTTTTATCAATAATAGATGTAGGAGAAACTAGGCGGAATTTGTTCACTAAGTAACTATTTCTAGTCCAAGGAGGGTAACTGAGGTTCACTAAAAAACTGCCAAACCGGACAAAGAGAAAGGAGATGAGGTACAACTAGGCTATTATAAATTTTCGCAAGATTTAATTTATCAATATGTTTAATATTAGATGCAATTGAAGCATAAGCAATTCTCAGTTTTTTCTTCAAAAGTTCAAGGGATAAATTCACAGTTTCTTTCATATGTTTTCCAATAGGCATTCCAAGGTAAACTAATTTTTGAGAAAGGGGGACATGAACATTAGCTAAAGATAAAAAAATAGGGCCATTTGTCTCTTTAAAATTGAAAGCTACAACAGCAGTTTTGTCAACATTGAAAGAAAGCCCAATATTTTTATATTCATTATAAAGCTGATTAAACGCGTTTTCACATCCACTAAAAGTACGGCTTAGATTCAAAACGTCATCTGCAAAAGTTATTAAAGACAAGTTAAATCCACGGTGAATACAACTAAAATTAACAGAATTTTGGGCATTTAAAACAGAGTTATTAAATAAAGAAGGTGAGGTAAGGCCACCTTGACGGACTCCTTTCAAAATATTAAAAAGGGAAGATCCCCCCTTTAACTTCGCCTTAAGGTGATGGTACATATACAGAAGGCACTTCACTATACAAAAATTTACCCCTCTTTTATACGCTTCAAATAAAACTTGGGAAAAAATACAAGAGTCGAAAGCACGAGCAACATCTAAAGCACAAAGGATAATATGGGATCTACTTCTTTCTGCATCAGCAAGAACATTCATTAAAGCAAAAAGGGCATGCTCCCGGCTAATACCTTTTTGGTAACCAAACTGGTGGGGTGGGACATAACATTTAGAAACAATTTCATCCAAAATAACTGACTCAAACAATTTAAAAATAGTACAAGAAACTGTTATAGGTCGGAACGAATCACACGAAGTAAAATCCTTTTTGCCTTTTTTCGGGATAGGGGTTATTTGACCAACTGTAAATTGATAAGGAACAACTCCGTTTTCAATAGACATTTGAAAAAGTAGAGATAAATGATTAAAAAGAAGAGCACTTGCATAATCAAAATGTCTGGCAGTAATTCCATCAACTCCCGCAGAATTTCTTTTCTTTAGTTTTTGACAATAAAACGATACATCACTTGGCTTAATAATAAATGTCGAGGGTTCGTGTTTCTTCAGACAAGCACTTAATTCTTTTTCAAATTTTGACTCAAGAGCAGGATCGGGAGAAGAAAACTCATGCTTATAATAATTTATCCACTCAGGCTCAGGAATATTATTTGCACTAATGTGTTCACAAGGGCGTTCAAATTTTTTCCAGAGCTTCGAAGGGTTCTCTGCAATTTTATGAGCGTTTTTCTCAATAAGATCAACCTTATGTTTTCTTAACACTTTAGCAAAAAAACGTTTAGAACGTAGCCGCAGACCATTTATAGTCCCAGACTTAGGCCTGCCGCAATCCCTCCAAATATTCAGCCAAATTTTAGAAGACTCGCACGCAGAAATAAGGGAAGGGTTTTTTGACCAACCCTGAAGTTGAGAGCCTTTCCTAATACGCTTGCACGGGACAGCTGAAGCTTCAGCACACTTTAATACACTTAAACTTTTTAAGTTTAAAATGACTGATGAACTTACAATGGCAAAAGCCGATGAAGATGCTCAAAGAGTCTATGCCAAAAAACTTGCTGTTGATAGAGAAAGTCAGAAAAGAAAGCGTGCCGAGGAATCAAAAGAACAGCAAGGAAACAGGCTTGAGGCTGATAGAGAAAGAAAGAACAGAAAGCGTGCCGAGGAATCAAAAGAACAGCAAGGAAACAGGCTTGAGGCTGATAGAGAAAGAAAGAACAGAAAGCGTGCCGAGGAACTACCAGAGCAACGCGGAAGCAGACTTGCTGCTAAAAGAGAAAGTGAAAAAAGAAGGCGTGCCGAGGAATTACAAGAACAGCAAGAAATCAGGCTTGCTGCTGATAGAGAAAGTAAGAAAAGAAAGCGTGCCGAGGAATCACAAGAACAGCAAGAAATCAGGCTTGCTGCTGATAGAGAAAGTAAGAAAAGAAAGCGTGCCGAGGAATCAGAGCAACCTGAAAGTTATCGCCTGGCATTCAGGTACAACCCAGTCGATGATTATAGCTTGAGTAGATGTGTTCAAATCGGGACAATGTCTAAAATTTGTCCCTATTGCAAGGCCTTGAAATTCAATGGTGAAACAATGGGAATGTGTTGCGCCTCAGGAAAAGTTAAACTTCCTCTATTGGCTGCACCACCAGAGCCATTAAAGACTTTCCTTACTGGAACTACGTCAGAATCTAAGCGTTTTTTGTCACAAATCAGAAGATACAACTCATGTTTCCAAATGACGTCGTTTGGAGCCCAAATCGAAAATCCAGATCAATTTATGTCTACTTTCAAAGTAAAAGGGCAAATTTATCATAGAGCAGGGTCCCTTCTACCATTCTCAGGCGAGAATCATAAATTTTTACAATTGTACTTCATCAGTGATAGAAATTCTGAATTGAATGCACGTTGCGAAATTTCTCTCAACGTTGAAAGGACAATCGTTTCCCAATTGCAACATCTTTTCCACGAAAATAATAATTTAGTGCGTCTGTTCAAAACAGCCATCGATTTGATGCCTACTGATACGCATAAAATTGTTATTTCCGCTGACAAAACGCCTCCTGGCCAACATGTGCGTAGATACAATGCTCCAACTATCGACGAAGTGGCAATCGTTATGGTCGGTGATCAGTTTTTACCTCGAGATATTATTCTTCATAAGCGAAACGCTCAGTTGTTAAGAATTGCTGAAACTCATCGATGCTACGATGCCCTACAATATCCTATCATTTTTTGGGATGGAGCCGACGGCTATAACTTTAGTATTAAATTGATGAATCCAGCCACTAACAAAGAAATGAATAAGAAATGCAGTGCAATGCATTATTATTCCTATAGACTAATGATTCGGCAGGATGAAGAAAATTATATTTTAAAATGCCGTGAATTGTTTCACCAATTTGTCGTTGATATGTATGCTAAAATTGAATCAGAACGTTTGCTATATATCCGCCTGAATCAGACCAAGCTCCGCTCTGAACAATACATTCATTTGCGAGATGCAGTTATAAATGACGGTAATACCACAAACGTTGGAAGATTAACAATTTTACCTTCGTCATATGCTGGCAGTCCCCGTCATATGCATGAATATGCTCAAGATGCTATTGCGTATGTTCGTCTCTATGGTCGTCCAGATTTATTGATTACATTTACATGTAATCAATCTTGGGACGAGATACTGCAGCTTTTACTTCAAGGACAATCGGCGGTTCATAGGCATGACATTACGGCCCGTGTCTTCCGGCAAATGTTGAAATCACTGATAAACTACATAGTAAAACTTGAAGTGTTTGGGTCAGTGAGATGCTGGATGTACTCAGTGGAATGGCAAAAACGAGGTTTGCCACACGCACATATACTAATCTGGCTACATAAAAAAAATACTTCGAACGAAATTGATGATGTGATTTCCGCTGAAATACCTGATAAAAATGTCGATAAGGGGTTACATGATATTATTGTAAAAAATATGATACATGGACCTTGCAGTGCACTGAACGAAAATTCACCATGCATGGCCAAAGGAAGGTGCACAAAGCAATATCCTCGACTTTTAGTATCAAACACAATTACTGGCAATGATGGTTACCCACAATATAGAAGAAGATCTACTGAAGATGGCGGTAAAACAGCAATAATAAAGAAGCGTAACGGTACCACCATCGAAGTAGATAACCAGTGGGTTGTTCCATATTCCCCATTATTATCAAAAACATTTAATGCACACATAAACGTTGAATACTGTAACTCCGTAAAGGCAATCAAATACATATGTAAATACGTCAACAAAGGCAATGACATGGTAGTTTTTGGCTTGCAGCCCGAAATCGAAGATTTCGACGAAATCGTACAATATCAGGCTGGAAGATACATAAGCAGTAATGAAGCTGTTTGGCGAATTCTTTCATTTCCGATACATGAACGTAGTCCAGCTGTTGTTCACTTAGCGGTACATTTACAGAATGGTCAACGTGTTTATTTCACGGAAACCAACGTGCAACAAAGAGTCCTGAATCCACCGGGTACAACATTAACAGCTTTTTTTTCGCTTTGCAAAAATGATTATTTTGCAAAAAAACTGCTTTATACTGAAGTGCCTTCGTATTACACGTGGAATACTAAAAATAAAGTATTTGAACGTCGAAAACAGGGTAAGTCAGTCGACGCCCAACCTACCATCTTCAAAGATACCACGATAGGAAGACTCTACACCGTTCACCCCAATCAACATGAATGCTTCTTTCTACGCCTGCTTTTGGTGAATGTACCCGGTCCGACATCCTTTGAGTATTTGAGAACTGTAAACGGTACTATACATGACACTTACCGTAGTGCATGCCAAGCTCTGAATTTATTGGAGAATGACCAACACTGGGATAACTGCATCAATGACGCGTGCGAAACGTCAACCCCAAGTCAAATTCGTGCATTGTTTGGCATCATTTTAACAACTTGCTCTCCATCAGCTCCTACAGAGTTATGGGAAAAATATAAGTCAAAAATGTCCGAAGATATACTCCATCGAAAACAGTTAGAGACATCAGATATGACTTTTGATTTTACATCAGAAATTTATAACTACACTTTAGTTATTATAGAACACTAGCTGTTGGGGTGGCGCTTCGCGCCACCCCAACACCTAGTTGGTGGGGCGCTTCGCGCCCCCCCCCAAGCCCCCCCGCGCGCGTAAGTCGTTACGCGCCATATTAGTTATGCGCCATTGTAGTTGTGTCCCTGTGTCCCACCTGTGAATATAGATAGATTTATATATGTGTTTCAAACTACGCAAAAATTGCGAATAAACAACATTCTTGGCTTTCCCATTGTCTGTGCATATGCAAAGCCGTATGTACTAATAATGACGTCATATACAAACGCTCTTTTTACAAACAAACAAACATGCATCCACATAACTCGTTTTTATATAGATAGATACAATACAAATTAACTGCGTAAAACTTGCGAATAAACAACATTCTTCGCTGTCCAATTGTCGCTGCATATAAATACATTGTCAGGTTTACCGACCCTCGAACATGCAACGTACAATTGTCCATGGGAAAAACAATCAGGATTAAGATCTATACCACATTTTTCTAATGATTGACCTTGAGCTTTGTTAATGGTGATTGCAAATACTAATCGAATTGGGAATTGCAATCTTTTAAATTGAAAAAGCAGATCCGTTGGAATCATGGGAATGCGAGGAATAAGAACAGCCTCACCCTCATAAGGCCCTGTCAAGATTGTGGCCTCTATTAGGTTTTCCATTGTTTTGTTTTTACGGCAAGTCGCGTGCCATTGCAAAGCTTTGGTGGGTTGATGTTTCTTAAAAGTATTATTGGTACGCCTATTTTTAGTTGTAGCACGTGTGGTGGAAACCCTGAAGGATCTATGGAATTTAAAAATTCAGATGGATAATTAACCGCTTCATTTGGTTCCAAAACTGTGTCGACTGACTTGTAAAGGACTGCCTGGTCTCGAATCTTGTTCAAAACAATATTGTTGATTTCGTGGACGTCTACATTTTTGGGTGCGAGAATCGCTCTTTCACTTAGCCATTTATTATTTTTAAAATTTTTTAGAATATTCGGAAATACTTTTTCAATCAATTCATTTTTGGACGTCACTAAATTACAGAAATCAGCAGGTAGTTGTATACGTCCTGAAATTGAGTCTTCTGTTTGACCAGAGTCATCGTTTTGCAATCGGACACGCATATTTGTAGTTAATTTTAATATTTTTACGTTTGCCTATAAATTAGAATTTTTTAGGCAAGCATTCATTTCGTCTGCAGGAGTTAAACTACGTAAAAATTGCGAATATACAACATTCTTGGCTTTCCCTTTGTCTCTGCATATACAAAGCCGTATGTACTAATAATGACATCATATGCAAACGCTCTTTTTACAAACAAACAAACATGCATACATACAACTCGTTTTTATATAGATAGATAGATAGATAGATAGATAAAATACAAATTAACTGCGTAAAACTTGCGAATATACAACATTCTTCGCTGTCCAATTGTCGCTGCATATAAATAGATTGTCAGGTTTACCGACCCTCGAACATGCAACGTACAATTGTCAATGGTAAAAAAAATCAGTATTAAGATCTATACCACATTTTTCTAATGATTGACCTTGAGCTTTGTTAATGGTGATTGCAAATGCTAATCGAATTGGGAATTGCAATCTTTTAAATTGAAAAGGCAGATCCGTTGGAATCTTGGGAATGCGAGGAATAAGAACAGCCTCACCCTCAAAAGGCCCTGTCAAGATTGTGGCCTCTATTAGGTTTTCCATTGTTTTTTTTACGGCAGGTCGAGTGCCATAGCAAAGCTTTGGTGGGTTTATATTTCTTAAAAGTATTATTGGTAGGCCTATTTTTAGTTGTAGCACGTGTGGTGGAAACCCTGAGAATAATATCTCGAGGTAAAAACTGATCACCGACCATAACGATGGCCACTTCGTCGATAGTTGGAGCATTGTATCTACGCATATGTTGGCCAGGAGGCGTTTTGTCAGCGGAAATAACAATTTTATGCGTATAAGTAGGCATCAAATCGATGGCTGTTTTGAACAGACGCACTAAATTATTATTTTCGTGGAAAAGATGTTGTAATTGGGAAACGATTGTCCTTTCAATGTTGGGAGAAATTTCGCAACGTGCATTCAATTCAGAATTTCTATCACTGATGAAGTACAATTGTAAAAATTTATGATTCTCGCCTGAGAATGGTAGAAGAGACCCTGCTCTATGATAAATTTGCCCTTTTACTTTGAAAGTAGACATAAATTGATCTGGATTTTCAATTTGGGCTCCAAACGACGTCATTTGGAAACATGAGTTGTATTTTCTGATTCATTTATATTCCTTATGTCTCGGTGTCCCGGTCGTCATTTTTATCCCCCTGTTTTATATCCCGCTTATTTTTCAGTTTTTTCCTTTTTTTAGTTTTTTTTTTACTTTTTTAGTTCTTTTAGTTTTTACGTTTTTTAGTTTTTTTTTAGTTTTTTAGATGAATTTTTTTTTAGTTTTTTACCTTTTTTTCTTTTTAGTTTTTATTGGTTTTTACCTTTTTTTAGCTTTTTATCTTTTTTATTTTTTTTTATTTTTATTTTTAATTTTATTAGTATTCTTTTTCTCTTCTATTTTTCATTTTTCCTTTTTATGGCACTTGGTATTAACCAAGTGACATATAGCAGTCGCCAATTCTGTCGGTCTGTCTGTCGGTCTGTCTGTCTGTCGGTCTGTCCCGGTTTTGCTACTTTAGGCACTTCCAGGTAAGCTAGGACGATGAAATTTGGCAAGCGTATCAGGGACCGGACCAGATTAAATTAGAAATAGTCGTTTTCCCGATTTGACCATCTGGGGGGGAGTGGGGGCCCGGTTAATTCGCAAAAAATAGAAAAAATGAAGTATTTTTAACTTATCAGCGGGTATTTGGATCTTAATGAAATTTAATGTTTGAAATGATATTGTGTCTTAGAGCTTTTATTTTAAATCGCGACCGGATCTGATGACATTGGGGGGAGTTGGAGGGAGAAAACCTAAAGTCCCGGTTCTGCTACTTTAGGCACTTCCAGGTAAGCTAGGACGATGAAATTTGGCAAGCGTATCAGGGACCGGACCAGATTAAATTAGAAATAGTCATTTTCCCGATTTGACCATCTGGGGGGGGGAGTAGGGGCCGGTTAATTCGGAAAAATAGAAAAAATGAAGTATTTTTAACTTATGAGCGGGTGATTGGATCTTAATGAAATTTGATGTTTGGAATGATATTGTGTCTCAGAGCTCTTATTTTAAATCCCGACTGGGTCTGATGACATTGGGGGGAGTTGGAGGGGGGAAACCTAAAATCTTGGAAAACACTTAGAGTAGAGGGATCGGGATGAAACTTGATGGGAAAAATAAGCGCAAGTCCCAGATACATGATTGACATAATCGGAACTTATTTGCTCTCTTTGGGGTAGTTGGGAGGGGGGGAGTAAGTCTTAAAAATTAGAAAAATGAGGTATTTTCAACTTACGAACGGGTGATCGGATCTCAATGAAATTTGATGTTTGGAATGATATTGTGTCTCAGAGCTCTTATTTTAAATCCCGACTGGGTCTGATGACATTGGGGGGAGTTGGAGGGGGGAAACCTAAAATCTTGGAAAACACTTAGAGTAGAGGGATCGGGATGAAACTTGATGGGAAAAATAAGCGCAAGTCCCAGATACATGATTGACATAATCGGAACTTATTTGCTCTCTTTGGGGTAGTTGGGAGGGGGGGAGTAAGTCTTAAAAATTAGAAAAATGAGGTATTTTCTTAGAGCTTTTATTTTAAATCGCGACCGGATCTGATGACATTGGGGGGAGTTGGAGGGAGAAAACCTAAAGTCCCGGTTCTGCTACTTTAGGCACTTCCAGGTAAGCTAGGACGATGAAATTTGGCAAGCGTATCAGGGACCGGACCAGATTAAATTAGAAATAGTCATTTTCCCGATTTGACCATCTGGGGGGGGGGTAGGGGCCGGTTAATTCGGAAAATTAGAAAAAATGAAGTATTTTTAACTTATGAGCGGGTGATTGGATCTTAATGAAATTTGATGTTTGGAATGATATTGTGTCTCAGAGCTCTTATTTTAAATCCCGACTGGGTCTGATGACATTGGGGGGAGTTGGAGCTCTTGGCTCTTCCGACCTCGTACCATATGAGCTCTCGGCTCTTCCGACCTCGTCCAAATGAGCTCTTGGCTCTTCCGACCTCGTACTATATGAGCTCTCGGCTCTTCCGACCTCGTCACAAGTGCCATATGAGCTCTTAGCTCTTGTTTTTAGTTTTTTTTAGTTTTTAGTTTTTTAAGTTTTTTCCTTTTTTTAGTTTCTTTAGTTTTTTTAGTTTTTCGGCTTTTTTATTTTTTTATTAGTTTTTAGTTTTTTTTGTAGTTTTTGCCTTTTTTTAGTTTTTTCAGTTTTTTTTTAGTTTTTAGGTTTTTACCTTTTTTAGCCTAACCAGGATTTGAACCTGGGACCTTCATTCTCCGTTCTGACACCCTCTCTCACCGAGTGACTACTCCAGCATGTTCATTTTGGTGTTTTAAATGGTATATTATTAACCAAATTAATGTGTTTTACAATATACTAAGCATCGTCATAACAAAAATGATGGCAACTAATTTCATGACGTCAGCCGAAACATGACGTCACCTGATCCACAGATCCACAGACAACTTATTTTTATATATATAGATTTGTGCGTACGTATGGCAAACAAACCTCTTCAGGATTTGGGAATGCCTTCACCTAACCGTATCGCTGCTGTTTCGACATGTGTAGAATTGGATCGTGAACAAAGTGACAGTACGAGTGATCTATTGTCGTATGTACAAAATAACATTTCCAAGTTAACGTCGGAACAAAAAGACATTTATGATACGATAATGCATTGTGTCGATAACAACGTTGGAGAAATTTTCTTTTTGGATGCGCCAGGAGGTACTGGTAAAACATTTGTGATAAAACTGATTCTGGCATCAATTCGATCAAAAAATGATATAGCGTTGGCAATTGCGTCGTCCGGAATAGCCGCAACATTGCTGCCTGGTGGAAGAACTGCTCATTCCGCTTTGAAATTGCCTCTGAATTTGCATTCTACAGAAACTCCCACGTGCAATATTTCCAAATCATCTGGGATGGGTAAAGTATTGCAGCAATGCAAACTTATTATTTGGGATGAGTGCACAATGGCACACAAAAAATCGCTCGAGGCTCTGGATCAATGCTTGAAAGATTTGAGAGGGAAGTCGAAACCCTTTGGTAGCACGTTAATATTGCTTGCGGGAGATTTCAGGCAAACATTACCTATAATACCTAGATCAACTCCTGCAGACGAAATGAATGCTTGCCTGAAAAATTCTAATTTATGGGCACACGTAAAAACATTAAAATTAACTACAAATATGCGTGTCCGATTGCAAAACGATGACTCTGGTCAAACATTTTCAGATCAATTGCTGGCAATTGGAAACGGAAAGCTCCCAGTAGACTCAATTTCAGGACGTATACAACTACCTGCTGATTTCTGTAATTTAGTGACGTCCAAAAATGAATTGATTGAAAAAGTATTTCCGAATATTCTAAAAAATTATAAAAATAATAAATGGCTAAGTGAAAGAGCGATTCTCGCACCCAAAAATATAGACGTCCACGAAATCAACAATATTGTTTTGACCAAGATTCGAGACCAGGCAGTCCTTTACAAGTCAGTCGACACAGTTTTGGAACCAAATGAAGCGGTTAATTATCCATCTGAATTTTTAAATTCCATAGATCTTTCAGGGTTTCCACCACACGTGCTACAACTAAAAATAGGCGTACCAATAATACTTTTAAGAAATATAAACCCACCAAAGCTTTGCAATGGCACTCGACTTGCCGTAAAAAAAAACAATGGAAAACCTAATAGAGGCCACAATCTTGACAGGGCCTTTTGAGGGTGAGGCTGTTCTTATTCCTCGCATTCCCATGATTCCAACGGATCTGCCTTTTCAATTTAAAAGATTGCAATTCCCAATTCGATTAGCATTTGCAATCACCATTAACAAAGCTCAAGGTCAGTCATTAGAAAAATGTGGTATAGATCTTAATACTGATTGTTTTTCCCATGGACAATTGTACGTTGCATGTTCGAGGGTCGGTAAACCTGACAATCTATTTATATGCAGCGACAATTGGACAGCGAAGAATGTTGTATATTCGCAAGTTTTACGCAGTTAATTTGTATTGCATCTATCTATCTATCTATCTATATAAAAACGAGTTGTGTGTATGCATGTTTGTTTATTTGTAAAAAGAGCGTTTGCATATGACGTCATTATTAGTACATACGGCTTTGTATATGCACAGACAATGGGAAAGCCAAGAATGTTGTATATTCGCAATTTTTACGTAGTTTGAAACACATATATAAATCTATCTTTATTCACAGGTGGGACACAGGGACACAACTACAATGGCGCGTAACTAATATGGCGCGTAACGACTTACGCGCACGGGGGGGCGCGAAGCGCCTCCCCAACAGCTAGTATATATATATATATATATATATATATATATATATATATATATATATATATATATATATATATATACTAGCTGTTGGGGTGGCGCTTCGCGCCACCCCAACACCTAGTTGGTGGGGGCGCTTCGCGCCCCCCCCCCAAGCCCCCCCGCGCGCGTAAGTCGTTACGCGCCATATTAGTTACGCGCCATTGTAGTTGTGTCCCTATGTCCCACCTGTGAATATAGATATATATATATATATATATATATATATATATATATATATATATATATATATATATATATGTTTTTAACTACGTAAAACTTGCGAATATACAACATTCTTTGCTGTCCCATTGTCTGTGCATATAAATAGATTGTCAGGTTTACCGACTCTTGAACATGCAACATATAATGGTCAATGGGAAAACAATCCGTATTCAGATCTATACCTCATGATTCTAATGATTGCCCTTGAGCTTTGTTGATGGTGATTGCTAATCGACCATTCCCTGAGTCGCCATCGTCATTTATATATCCCCCTGTGCACCCCGGCGTCCCCTTTGTAGTTATGTCCCTGTGTCCCGGTCGTCATTTGTATTCCCTGTGTCCCGGTCGTCATTTGTGTCCCGGTGTCCCAGTCTCTGATTTCTCTTTGAGTGTCCCGGGCGTCATTTATATTCCTTGTGTCCCGGTGTCCCGGTCGTCATTTATATCCCCCTGTGCAAAGAGTCTATGCCAAAAAACTTGCTGCTGATAGAGAAAGTCAGAAAAGAAAGCGAGCCGAGGAACTATCAGCAGCAAGTTTTTTGGCATAGACTCTTTGAGCATCTTCATCAGTCATTGTAAACTTAAACATTAATAGATTTCTACGTGAACTTATGTCTTATATAACTTGAATGACGTCACCGTCAAAGCAAAAATGACGACAACTAATTTCATGACGTCACCTGATCCACAGATCCACAGACAGACAACTTATTTTTATATATATACTAGCTGTTGGGGTGGTGCTTCGCGCCACCCCAACACCTAGTTGGTGGGGCGCTTCGCGCCCCCCCAAGCCCCCCCGCGCGCGTAAGTCGTTACGCGCCATATTAGTTATGCGCCATTGTAGTTGTGTCCCTGTGTCCCAAAAACTGATCACCGACCATAACGATGGCCACTTCGTCGATAGTTGGAGCATTGTATCTACGCACATGTTGGCCAGGAGGCGTTTTGTCAGCGGAAATAACAATTTTATGCGTATAAGTAGGCATCAAATCGATGGCTGTTTTGAACAGACGCACTAAATTATTATTTTCGTGGAAAAGATGTTGTAATTGGGAAACGATTGTCCTTTCAATGTTGGGAGAAATTTCGCAACGTGCATTCAATTCAGAATTTCTATCACTGATGAAGTACAATTGTAAAAATTTATGATTCTCGCCTGAGAATGGTAGAAGAGACCCTGCTCTATGATAAATTTGCCCTTTTACTTTGAAAGTAGACATAAATTGATCTGGATTTTCAATTTGGGCTCCAAACGACGTCATTTGGAAACATGAGTTGTATTTTCTGATTCATTTATATTCCTTATGTCCCGGTGTCCCGGTCGTCATTTATATCCCCCTGTTTTATATCCCGCTTATTTTTCAGTTTTTTTTTTTTTTTAGTTTTTTTTTTACTTTTTTAGTTCTTTTAGTTTTTACGTTTTTTAGTTTTTTTTAGTTTTTTAGATGATTTTTTTTTTATTTTTTTACCTTTTTTTCTTTTTAGTTTTTATTGGTTTTTACCTTTTTTTAGCTTTTTATCTTTTTTATTTTTTTTATTTTTATTTTTAATTTTATTAGTATTCTTTTTCTCTTCTATTTTTCATTTTTCCTTTTTTTTAGTTTTTTTAGTTTTTAGTTTTTTAAGTTTTTTCCTTTTTTTAGTTTCTTTAGTTTTTTTAGTTTTTCGGCTTTTTTATTAGTTTTTAGTTTTTTTTTGTAGTTTTTGCCTTTTTTTAGTTTTTTCAGTTTTTTTTTTAGTTTTTAGTTTTTTACCTTTTTTAGCCTAACCAGGATTTGAACCTGGGACCTTCATTCTCCGTTCTGACACCCTCTCTCACCGAGTGACTACTCCAGCATGTTCATTTTGGTGTTTTAAATGGTATATTATTAACCAAATTAATGTGTTTTACAATATACTAAGCATCGTCATAACAAAAATTACGGCAACTAATTTCATGACGTCAGCCGAAACATGACGTCACCTGATCCACAGACCCACAGACAGACAGACAACTTATTTTTATATATATAGAAA